>NW_022990440.1:3996206-4220455 GCF_902827175.1 Gymnodraco acuticeps
TAAAGAGATGCCTCAGATAAACTACATTTGGACTAGAGTGCATGTTCACACCTTAACATCCTGATTAAATTGAACCACAAATACTGCTTACCGTTTAATGTTGTAGTAGTTAACGTAAGACTCAGACATGACAGTTAAACCTTAGTCAGGGTTACACTTTGTGGTTGAAGTGTCTGAATGAATAGTAGTGTTAATCAACATGCATGTAGCTATCTGTCAGTCATGTCAGCTGTCTATCATATCAGTGGTCAATAGCAGGTGAAGCTGTGTTGGAGTTTGAAAGCAGGAAATATCTGCTTATTTTAATCAAAGCTATATAGAAAGGTTGTCTAACGGCTTGCGTTTTGGTCAAGCTGTTCACATGCGCTACTTGAAGCATATTTTTACACTTTCAATTTATGCTCGTTACTATGGTAATTGTATGTCGGGCTCTGAGCGTTACGTACGCTCAATGGCGCGCCTTAATGCATCGTGTGAGGAAACAGATGGAGGGCTGAAGCTGCTGCAGTCAGTGACATTAAAGACACAGATAAAAAAGGAGAAACTCCATGTTTAATCTTATCAGTAAATACTGTATATTTTACAATAAGACAACCTTTGTTTAAAGCTCTCTCAAACTGCCTTACATATTTTAAACCTATTTGATCTATTGTTTTCATTAAGGCTATCTTCAACTATCTTTAAAGGTTGAAAAGCACTTGATCTATTATGTGCTAGGAGACTTGCAGCAGGTATACATCTAGTGTTACGCTTTTCTTTACTTTCTCCAAATATATTCAATGTCTCTCTTTGCATGGCAGTTATCATCTAATGAAAACTATGGTAATTCAGATTTTTCAGCACTTTTAATTCAGGTTATCCTTTTAAGACCTGAGAAGAAAAAAAAATATTTTAAAATGTCTTACCCTGTACATCACTAATCACACATGCATGCATTAGTATGTCTTATGTGCTTTCCTTTGAATGCAATTCCCAGAGAAACATGAAAGACTTTTTGCCTCACAGTAGGTCTAATCACAACAGATTAAGTCATGGTTATCGCTTATCATTTTTTAACCAAGACTTCCTGTTACTTTCGTCCAAACCCTAGTATAGACACTAGGTGGAGAAGAAGCACTTAAAAAAGTGTTATTTTTGTCCCTAGCCGGAAAGCATGTTTATTTTCCTGTGAATCACAAAGGGCCAGAGCCTAAAACCAGTAAGAAAAACAACATGGGAGGGATGGAGAGGAACGTAGAGGAAATTTAATTAGCGGTTGTCCATTCCTCCGGCCCCAGTGTTTGGTCTCGGCAGGGCAGAGCAGTGGGCAGCGAGAGCAGAAAGAAATCAAAGGCTCCTTGATTAGCGGCGGTCTGAGTCAATACGTTTGCATCTGTGTTTGTGTAAGAGTGCGCGTCTGACGCCACAAGACATCAAACCGGGGAGAGACAGGAAATGCTGCATGTGGCTCACAACAAGCATGTATATTTAGAAAAAGAAAAATGTTTAAATTACACAAGAACTTTGAGTCCCGCACATGAGCCTCATCACTCATGTTTTATTTATCGTATCTTCACGGGGCGTTTCATTTTATCATCAAAACTCGTGCCCTGGAAAGGATAGGATAGACACATTGAACCCACAACTCGATTACAGTTGTAAAACAGTCTTATTTGAAAACCACAGTGTTTCCTGAGAAATCCTTCTTCATTGCCACATCATGAGAAGTGTTTAAATGTTTCAGAAATATCTCTTCATTTCGTTGCCCTGATTTTGGCCGGAAAAGTTTGGTTTTGTTGTCCCAAAAAAGGTTTTAATGTGTTCATGATCCTCCAAGAGTACATTCTTGCTTTAACAAGCTTCTGGAATATTCTCAAGTTTCCTTTATATATACATAAATCAAAGACTAAAGTGAATTATCTGATTTAATCTCTTTGTAATGTCATGCTCTGACATCTTATAACACCTACCAAATTGCAGGATAAATGAAATGCTCTTTTGTACACCAGCTCATACATTTTGTCACAACCTGCCTCCATTTTCCGTGCCCAATCTGTACTGTTCTTATGCAATTCTCCAAAGAGATAAGAGGAAGCAGGATGGCTGACTTCTAAGCTACTTCCACTATCAGCTCTGTTTAAGGATTCAGTAGCCTCAGGCTATTTCAACATATTTAGCAATAAATCATTATAATACACTACATATGTGTTTTTTAAGAGGATGAACTCAATGTGTTTTGCATTTTTCTCAATACGATTGAACAAAAGACACCACAGCTCCGAGGCGCCGCTTGTAAAGGAAATACAATGGGAAAAATGTAACTTAATTCAGGAGAATTTGGTGAATTCTTTCACCAAAGAATAAGTAAAGAATAGTATGATCTTGACCTGGAGTTAAAGGTTTAAAAACTTGGATTTAAGGACATGTTCAATAAATATGAATATACAGGAGTATGAAAGAGAGTCTATAGGCTCTCATAACAAGGGATTGCTCCCCACTACACCTCACTCTCTCCACTGTTTAATGGGGCCGGCCTTTTGCCAAGGTCCACTGGCAGGCCCCCTCAGAGGTGCCCCCTCACTCTCTCACACACACACACACACACACACACACATTTTCATAGCACAGTTCTCTTGTATAATTCTGGTTATGCAATAGTGAGTGAATGGCCACCCCACATTGTGCGCTGAGGCAGAGACAGAGTTGGCAGTGGAGGGGGTCGGTGGTGCTCACTGGTTTGTCAGAAATATTTTAGAGCTTTTAAAGACATATCCACTCGGAGCTAGATGACGGTAGAAGCATCATTGTAGGAAACCTCTTCTGATGTGTTGCTTTTGAACCCTAGAGTTCCTTCCCCCCATAGCTGACATTTCCACCTTTTTTAAAAAAGGCTTCTCACACCATTCCAGAAAATGGCCTCTATCTGAAAGAAAATGGTTTCAAAGTGGAGCAAGCTCTTCTTTTTCTGTTTGTCTCACATCTCTGTGTCCCATTTGGGGATTTAAACCAGTGGAAAGAAGATACTTCACCCATGGGAACTGATTTTTTTCTTTCAGGGATGGCAACACAGTGGCACAGCTAGTCATTACTTCCTGTGTCAGTGTGCATTTGTGCATGCTGGCTGGTCATGTACATGATGTACAGCACAGAGCCGGGTCAGGGGTCAGTGTACCTGGGGCGGGCCCTGTCTTTGTCTGATAGTGAGGTCATTTCATCCGCCCCAAATCTCTCTATCTCATTTCCCCTCTCTGGGGTGCAGTTTACCCACAAACCCCTCCATTATGAGACAAGATGCCCACGCATAACCTATAGGTCTATCTTTGAACTACTACTGATAGAAATGTACTTTCAATACCTGAGATATCTAAGCAACCATTAGCATGAAAAGCATAACATTAGCAACATTTGGATTTGAATCAAACAATACATGAACAAGATTATTTATCCTGTAATGCCAACTTAAAAAAGTATTTGTATACACAGTCCTGTATGCAGTATAGCAGGCGCAGTGTGTATCTGATGATTCAATTACCTTTATGACGTTAAACGTTAGAAGTGTGGCTCACACTTGCTGCACCTTTTTCACCACATGATGCAAAGACAGGTGACAAGGTGTGTTGAGGCATTCATATGGTTAAATATGAATTTGGAAAATACCAGTTTGACATTTTCACTACCTACTGGCACCAAACAGCAAACAGACAGGTTAGCGACTAACTGGTGAAGAAAATGTTACTTTTTCAGAAGCACTCTCTTGGAAATCAATTGATCCAGCTTCAACCTTAAAATCTTCGTCTCATTGAACACGTCTCAAACTGAACTCAACACTCTCTAAAGAGTTCTGCGTTCCCTTCCTGACCTCGCCTCTCATCTGCCGTTTGATATTAATGGCGGTCCCTGAGCTCACTGAGAGCTTCAAGTGATTCTTTCCCCTGTGTGTTTACGTTCGGTAAACTGTCGGTTTATATGAAAGCGGCCAACACAGAGAGGATCTCGAGGAGGCTTGGCAGCCTCTCTCCTCTGCCGGTGCGACACAAAAGTGGATTTTTTTTATGTGCTTCGTAAACATGTTTTATGCAGCTCGAGAAACGGTGCCTCAGACGTCCTGGGACTTGTGTTAAATATTCCAGCCGGGGGCTTAAAAGCATTTAAATGAATATTAAACATGAATATGGCAAAGTTCAAACGTTTGGGAAGGTGAAGAGAGAAAACACACTGACCAAAGAGTTTTTTTATTTATTTTCGCCGCCTTTTAATCTGTAATTCAGGAGTGACATTTCTTGGCTGCTGGTCAAAACCTTTAATACGAGTGGAAGGGGAATCATGAAAAAGTTATTGGAAGGATTAAGCTCAACAAGGTTATTTCAGTTCACATTGTAAATGGTTTCAGGACAGTGTTTATGTGGGAACAAGAATTGTGCAGGTTTTCGTGACACAGCAGGTAGCAGCTCCAACAGGGCGAGGGTGTCAAACCAGTTGATTATAACTAACAGAGCCAATACGATTATGTCAAGTATCTGTAAACAGAGTAAAATGTTATGACAGATTACCAGTCTGTCAGCCAAGTGTTAACATCAAACGGTGGGATACCAGGAGGATGATGAGTAATGTGCTTCGTGAAATGACTAAATCCTGTTGATGAAAATGTCAAGATAACACCGATGACTTCATGTGCGAAAAGTACAATTTGTACAGTAGCTTCAAACTTCCCCGGGCTGCACGAGCTTCCAATCAGATGACGCACAGCCACGTTGAGAACTTGATTTTATTTTAGTTGAATGTAAATAATGTCTTGGCACACATGCCTGCACTGAGAGCGAGTGAGGAAGGAGAGAAGAAAAAAAAGGGCGACCACATATAAAAAAATCCATGGGAGAAAAGTATGCCTTTATCTTTTAATAAACCGTAAAGCCAGGAGGCAACATGAAATTACAGCATAATAGCAGTGCAGAGTCTTCTGAAGACTTAATTGCCTTAATTATAGCAGTGCAGAGCAAGAGAGAGAGGGAAAGGAAAGCATGAAGAGGAGGAGGAGGAGGAGGAGGAGGAGGAGGAGGAGGAGGAGGAGGAGGAGGAGGAGGAGGAGGAGGAGGAGGAGGAGGAGGAGCCATGAGGAAGGAGGGAATCAGAGAAGAAGAAAGTAGTAAAAAAAAGAGTGATGTGATGGAGGAACTATGTGAGAGCCAGATGTTGCAGGTGTAATCCAGGTGCACCCGTCTGCAGATAACCTCCCGTGTCCCCTGCGTATGGAGAGGTGCGCTGATGTGGTAATATGAGAATCCTCCAGCCACGATGGAGTGAGCGCCGCACTGAGAAAAAGTCTCTTTCCAGTCGAGTGAGAATTCCTCTCCCTCAGATCTTACACGCTGGCAGGGATGCTAAACATAGCTTTCATTTTCCTAGTGTCTAGACTGGGTTCTCAGTACTTTCTGCTGTGGCTTTTCCTTCACCCAGGGAAGATTGTACTCCTAATTCTCGTGCCTCGGAGCCAGCAGGAAGTGTGTTTAGCCAGCAGTCTTGTAAAGTACCTGGGAACCCCACACCCCCACCCCAGCCCAGAGCATGCAGTTCAGGTGGAGAGTTCAGTTTATTTATGAGCAATTATTGTAGGATGTGAGGAGTAGGTCAATGGCTCTTGCCTTCGTCGTACTTCGATTTGCCTCTTACTTCTGAGAGATTGCACCTTCAATTTCTTTTAAGGGGGATGTTGAATAAAGTTTTGTTTCTACTAATCAATTACAACAGATGGTGGTGACTAAGCTTTGAGTACATCATTATAATTCAATTATATTTATTAATGCTCTCAACAAGTAAAAAAGCATTCATCATATCCCTCACTGCAGTTACATGGCTGCAGTGAGGGATATAGTATGATAAATGACATCATCTGATTGTTGCATTTGAACAAATACATATACTGTTGTAGCTGGTGGAGGCAGAGCTAGTTTGAATTACTTTGTATAAAGTTTGGTAGTTCCAATACCGAGGGTTGCAAGTATCTTGCAACCCTCGGTATTGGAACTATTTGTACATTTGCCCACAAAATGTAGTGCAGTAAAAGTATAAAGTTATGTGAAAATACTCAAGTAAAGTACAAGTACCTCCATTTTTATCTAAAGTAGAGTACTTAGTTACATTACACCACAGCTTGTAATATTGGATCCCTTAAATGATCAAAAGCTGCGCCTCGTATGTAATCTACGACTCTCTTGAAATTCCTGTCAAATCTATATGAAACTGGTGTGAATAAAAGACTTTAGCGTCTTATTGATCTTTGTTTTTTTTTAAGTTTGCTGCAGAGGATGGACTTGTCTTAACCTTTTTACCTTGTATACAGGAACTCTGCCATTTGACATTCTGCAGCCAGTTTGAGTCAGTGAAGTAAACAGGTTGACCTGACTGTTCACTTTTCAGCAACATCACAAAGTCTGAAGAATGTACATTACCGATCACAAAGCAATACCCTGCCTTTGGAGTCCAGGGTTGTCGTTTTGCATGGAGTTGGGAAGGAGATGTGTCATGTTTTTAAGAGAACCAGTTTGCCTGTGGGGGCATTTTTGTTGTCGTCAGGCAAGTCCCTGCACTGCAGCGCAGGCCTGCCCCGAGTGGAGATTCTTTCGGAGGGAGATCTCTTTCTTCTTGAAGCGTCTTACCAAGAGCTATTAATTATTTACTGGGAGAGCTAACATCAAAGGAGCAGACTTGTGCTGAATTAAATGGGGGCTGGAGCCTGGCAGTGTGGAGCTGAGAGAAAAACTGCGTGAGAGGGAAAAGCCGAGCGAGATATTCGCTCCCGTTGCTTTTGAACTTTCCGAGTAGAAGAAAAAGTGAAAGAAGAAAGAAAAGAGCGATGTTAGTTTATGTAAAGGAAGCAGGACGAAAGAGAAAGTTGGAAGAGTTTGTGTTTATAGCTCAACACTGTTTTAATGTTTCGCTGTTTGACAAGGCTTTCATACACTGCTGGGAAAGATTGAATCCGTTCGCAGGGTTAATTAGTCTTTAATGAGCTATGAAAGTCACATTTATAAACATCTTGTATGTGGATTAAACCGAGGGGGACTCTAATTGAAACGTAGCGCACACATACTTCAGAGTCATGATGTGTTTACATTTCCCTGAAGCTGATGTTAAAGTTGTGGTACACATGCCACCCCTGATATCAAAGGCTTGGCTTCTTTTTTTCCTCCTGCTGCGACTTGTCCATGAAGAAGTAGTCCCACCAAAAGTACCTGAAGTGATGAACACCCATGCATGTGTGTTGCTAGTTGAACAAAATTGAACATATTCTATATTTAGAATCATTATTGACAGTTGTTGATTGACAGCAAACACCTCTGGGGCTATTTCTTGCTATGGATAACTAGCTCATCATGCTACTTCTTGGACAGGAATATTTAATAAATAACATCTTTCTAAGGACTCATAAAACACAAATGGAGTATGGAAATGATGTTGCAACCCATCAAAAGGAAAAATGAAATCAAATGTACAGTTACAAATCTTGATCATATCACACTTCCTCAGCTGCACACGTTTAAGAAATGAGCACTTTGATAAGTTTCAAACAGCTGGAAATGTACTAACACAGCTGAAAAAGGGGCAGAATCATATTTACCCAAACTGCAGGTAAATGGTAAAAAGAAACGGGATTATTTAATACATCACGTTCTATGACAGTCTTTAAAATATTACTGATACATCATTCAAATCAATTGAGTTAAGGTTATGCCTCTGTGATGAGTACAGCTGGAGGCTTTATGTATTCTGGTTGTTCCTCCATATGTCCATTCATCTGTACCATTCTCTACAAAGCGATATTGCAGGAATGCCTTGAGGAAAAAAATTATATAATATTTGCCGTGAAAATCCACTTGGAATCGAAAATAAACTGATTTGCAGTCACTTGCGTTCACTTCACAAAAACACATTTTTAGCCAGAACATGAGGCATATGCTATATTATGACAAAGTCACACAAATGTCTAAAAGGATCAGAATTACAACTTTTGGACAGACATGGTGGATTTTCTGTTCTTATATTTAATTACGTATTTGAAGTTGATCAGTCAAAACCACCTGTCACTTTCCAATCACAGGGCGGTAAGTGGCAATTTTACAGATCCAACATCTATCAGCAAAATGAAAGCCAGAAACAAAAACGTAATAAAAGGTAATGACGGACGGCTGTCTGACAATGTGAATAATAGGTAGAGTAACTTGCTGTGGCTTTCTCTGTCACCAGAACCCATTAAAACATTGTGAGCCAACACATTTTGGACTGACACGTTATCTCCCCGCTGCCTCCATGTAAACACTAGAGGAGCAGTGAAGCTGATCTGGCAGCTAATGGTGGACCAACACCTGAGTCTTTTCTGTGTACACCGTGGCAAAAGATGTAGAAAACATGCTCAACGTTTCATAGTTGAGTCATGTTACCTCAGAGATCAACATGTTATGAAAAAAGCCATTGCGCCTCCCCCGCACATACCAGTAACCCCCCTCCCTCCCCTCTCTGTGTCCTCTGTCAGGGCCCAGCGATGACACTCTCCAGCCACTCGGCAGCAAAGTCACAGCAATGTACATTGTCACTTTGATCTTCACCCCCCCCCCCCCCCACCTCTCTTCCCTCCAGTTATGAGGAGCACTGGCAAGAACCCAAGGGCACTTGATAATACCAGGATATGATCCCAGCCCCGCTATTTTAAATCGTGTAGTGCAGACATCAAAACGTTGTCTAAATAGGGCGCCGTGAATCAAAAGTAGTCGTAGGGGAGAGAAGCAGCAGCTAAGATAAAGTTTTCTGTATTTTTATTTCAAACAAGGGGAAGCCAATTTGGATTCTGCATGGAGATAAGCAGCTAAGATAAAGTTTTCTGTATTTTTATTTCAAACAAGGGGAAGCCAATTTGGATTCTGCATGGAGATACTTCTGCACATCTAAGCGTCTCCCTTATCCTTTGCCTTTAGCAGAAGTCTTCAAAAGACCTCTGTGCTATGTCTCTCCCTGCTCTCACATGAAAGAAGCTCATTTTTTTTTGTTGCTGTTGGAAAACTTTATTCAACTTTCCTGAGTGCGCACAGCAGACCTCAATATGACTTTAACTCCATGTCACGCACATTTGCATCACATTTGACTCTGTGTTAGTTTGTGTCATGCTATTAGCTTAATGTCATGCAGATGTTACACCATGATGACTTCAGAGAAATGGACCATATGTGCCTGTAGCTAATGTTATCAATAGCTTGTTTACTTCCGTTTGTTTTCTATCTCATTCGCTCATTCCCGATGATCTACACTTAGGCAGAGAACTCCCCCTAGTGGGCTGAATGTTACCATCTCCACATTGCGATCATACCTGCCGTAGCGTTTCCCTTTGAACTCTTGTTGAATGCATCTAATGATTCATGTTTGTTCTGTGTGTGCAGGCGAAGAGAGCCGTGCAGCGGGGAGCCACCGCCGTCATCTTTGATGTGTCGGAGAATCCGGATGCCATCGACCAGGTTCGTACACACCTACAATTACCCAGACCTTCACACACTTTTCAACAACACTGAAAACATGCACTGCCTTTCTGCGTGTCGGCCTGCCCTGCCCTTCTGTCTGGCAGCATGTGCGTGTGCTGTTTTGCACAAACAATGATCTTTCTATCATCTCTCTCAAATGGTTTATCCAGGTTCAGCTTTCACTAGACCATGACCAAACTCTGTTGAGCTCATAATTGTACAGGTAGAAAACATTACCTCATCCCCCGAGACCACGGATCTGTGCACATTTTGGGAGCGCTCACATGGGCTACAGTAGGAACAAAGTGCATTTGTTGTTACAAGCATCCAGACATTGCTCCCTATCCTCGCTGTTAAGCGATATAATTCACAAGTTGTTCCTCTGAACGCCTTTGTCACAAGAATGCTTCTGTGGTATTCATACTCGCCACACCAGGTCTGGACTTGCAGGGTTTTTCTTCTTTCTCTCCTCTGCCGCTGAGTCGTAAAGCGCGTAGCTGAGAGATAAAAGGGATTGCGCGGAGACCACATGAAAGGCAGCGCTGGGCGGCTGTGTTAAATTCCCCCGAGAGGCTTTTCCAGTCAGAGCGGCCTGATCAGCAGAGACAGGACCCACAAGGCCGAGGGGCAGGGAGGAGGAGCTTAGGGGGAATTAAGATCCTTGGGACAAAATAAGGTGAAAAGCCTTATGAAGTTATGTACTTGACCTCCTTTTCTGTCTCAATGTATACTTCCTTTGAGGCTGATTTAATCAATAATGTGGGTTTTTTTGTGGGGGGAAGTTGAGTTTCAACTCTCTTTAAACAGCTTTTCTTATAGTTGTAATTTTGAAATGGTTTATTGTTTGTCAGAGGCTCTGTGGAGTTATTTTCTCAAAGTGGGAGCAACGCACAAGAGTGAAGCAAGAGATCAAAAGTACTTTTGAAACCAGAACATACAGTATTTCCCTGGAGAACATGACGGCAGCAGAAGAAATAGAAATGTGAATACCCTCGGTATTTCCTTTGGGCTTTTCAAATTACAGATTCCAACCAGCAGACGAGAGTAGGAGGGAGAAAGAGAAGGGGTAAAAGAAGGATGTCAACTGACTCCAAAGCCAAAACATCCTTTTCATTGACTGTTTCCCCCGGCTCCCTCTGGCAAACTGCAACCACAGTTTCCATGTGTTGAGCCTGGAGGTCATTTTGGCTAGTTAGTAAAAGAGTCCGTACACAAGCATTCGGGCAGTGCCTACTAAAGTACTTTGTCGAAAGTCCCCTGAAAATCAAGCCATGTTTACTTCCCACAGATTTAAAGGCCCCCTCTGTGCTGTGTATAATTAAAAGGCTTTGCATGGTTGACACACAATCTTGTTTTTCATGAGTGTTCAGCTTTCATACCAATACTAAAGACCTTTTAGTTATTTTCAGAACTCTCTGTGCCGTTTCTTCTTTTCATTTGTTATGGACGGTTATTTGTGTGTGACTTCAAATAAATGAACCATTTGTTTTTAAAGCTCGGCTCCATTTATTTTCATTGTTTCTATACATGACGAGTCAATACTTAGGAGGTTATGGTAAAGCTTTCCAATAGATAATAAATTAACTTTGTTTAGCAGAACTTTGTTATTTCTCCGCTGATTTAGAGCTACAGTTGAATAAAGTTGGAGGAATCACAACAGGGCAGTATATATATATAACACTGGATCATGAATTTCCTTTTATGCAATTGAAGACATTTTTTCTCATGATGAGAACCTAGACAAATTGCATTATTGACAAGATAAATGACTTGAGTGTGTACATGTGTGTTTGATGTAGTTCTTTCTTCTTCCCTCTGTTCAGCTGAACCAGGTTGCAGAGGATCCTCTGAAGCGGCCCGTGGTTTACGTGAAGGGCAATGACGCCGTCAAATTGATGAACATCGTCAACAAGCAGAAAGTGGCCCGCGCTCGGATACAACACAGACCACCGAGGGTAAGAGCACATGCCAAAACCACACTCCGTGTAGATGACGTGCATGTGTGTGACACTAATCTAAGGCACATGTGAGGAACATGAGGAAAAGGTGAACATGTTTGTGAGGCCCAAGCAGCAATCAGCACAGAGAAGTTTTTTAAGATGTGAAGACATTCAAAAGTTCCAGCTGTGAAATCTGACCCTGTCTTTCTTATCCGTTTCCCAGAGGCACTGAGGGAGATACATATCAGCCATTCAAAGAACTGTTTGTCTGCTTAGAAATATTCGATAAAAGGACCAGCACTTGGAGGTCAAATAACTTGACATAATGAAAGCCTGAGAGAAGTTGTTTTGATGAGAATAACAATCTTGCTAATCTTATAATAAAAGTGTTTACCCCCACAAGTTATCGGACTCATCTCAGCAAAAAGCAAAGATGCAAATTCTGCTTTTTCAAGTAAATAAAGTCTGAAATAATGATCTAATTATCAAATGAACTGGCAATTGATCAGTCTGTTATTGAGCGAAAAGCAGTGAAATCTACGGAGTTAAGCATTTAATTAGCTTGTGTCAACCAACCAACATTCCAAAACCCAAGTAAATCCTCCCAGTTGAGAAACTAGAACAACATGATCATTGCTTGAAAAATGACAAATCCTTGACAAACAAACCCCTTCTGCCGATAAGCTTTGTATTGAAGCGTTTTTTCTGCAATCTGCAGAGTTGTCTTGTTTGATTGAGAGATGTAGTTGTGACTACATCCGACAGTCTTACATTGACACAATGGCAACAACAAAAAAGACACTGCAATGATTTAAATGCACATTCAATCGTCCATCCATAAAGTCCTTTTTATTTATTTGTATTTGCCTAATAACATGTTCAACGAGTCACATCACTGAGTGGTCTGCTCTAATGAGCAACTAACCATTTTTAACGACTGCGTGTGAAGATAATTTGACAAATGTGTTTCTCTTGCCCTCTTTTTTCCACAGCAGCCCACAGAATATTTCGACATGGGCATCTTCCTAGCTTTCTTCGTGGTTGTGTCGCTGGTGTGCCTCATTCTGCTCATCAAGATCAAACTCAAGCAAAGGAGAAGCCAGGTCAGTGTCAGAACACACACTCATCACAAAGCAAGTTCGAGTCACAAACACAGTGATGTGACACAAAACACGCTTCCCAATGCCGTGTTTTTCCACGCAGCGTGGCTCTACCAGAGCTGGGTGACGGTAGCAACCATTTTGATTGATTCCTCTCGATGGTTAACTAAAAGCTCTCAGTGGAGGCTTATGTCTGGGCGCATGAATCAGGATTAGCATTTAATTAGCGCTGATGAGAAGTTGGCCGCTGGGGCAAAAAAACACAGAGGTGTCATGACAGAGCAGAAAAACTGTAGCGGCATCCGGTGTAATCCCGTCAGCACACGTGTGTCAAGACACTTTCTTTCTCTGTGTGTGTGTAATTTGTGGCACAGCAGCCGATGACTTCCTTTGGTGGTTAATTAAGAGAGCAGCTCACACCAGAGGGGACTGTTACATTACAACAACCTTTCCTCCCTGAAATGGGAAAATGCAATAAACATCTTGTAGTGTAAATATTGTTAATACAGTATTAACATTTCCTCTCTAGTTTGACTGTTAAAAGCAGAACAGTTTGGGCTTTATCTAAGGTTTCCTCCAGGGTTTGCCCTCACAACACTGCAGTTAATTACCTCATGTTCTATATTTCTTAACCCTGTGATGAGATTGGCTTTCATGCCAAAGTTCATTGCTCTTTAACTTACAAGGATGTCCTTAGAAAGACTTCAATTATCCCGTTGTGAGGCAGCAAGAAAAAGGCCCTGGAGAGCGTTCCTTCCTTTAAGTAAAGCCTACACATAAATAACTCTGGTTTACTGCTTTATGTCCCAATGTCTGCTACACATGTGAATCATTTAGTTTAATCCTCATAAGTGGTTCTGCATGTGGCAACTTTCATCAATCACCAAGCTATATTTTGAAGGCAATACAAAACAAATGAGTGATAAAAAGAGTGGAGAACCAGAGAGCGTTGCTAAAGCATCAGTGAAACATTGCACAATGATGTAATGTGACAATGGGGAACATGTCTAATCATGACAAATGTAACCCTCTGTCATTAAAGGGGCCCTATTATGCTTTTGGGGGGTTTTCTTCTCTGCAGTGTGTTATATAGGTTTTTGTGGCTGCTAAGGTTAAAATCCCAAGTGTGGAGATGTCCTCTCCCCCCCGCCCTTTCCTGCCTGAAACGCCTTGATTGTAGTCCTTTGTTTACTTCTGTAACATAGTGACATCACTACATTACACTCGCGCTTCTATTGGCTAGTGCTCCAACACAGTGTACGTGATAGGCTAAGGGGCCGGAAATTTGTAAGCTAAGTTGACCAATCACAACAGAGCCGACCAGCTAACCAATCAGAGAACACTGGGCTCTGTTTCAGACAGAATATGTAAGAGAGTATGAACAAAATAAAGAGCTTTTTGAATATTAAAGCATGTAAACATGTCACAGTAGAACATACAAATATGAACCTCGAAATGTGCATAATAGGAGCTTTTGAACATCAACAAAGAAGAACACGGTTAAAAAGTTGCCAACACTGACGCATGGAAATGTAATGGGTTTTTTACCCAGAAACATCCTCTCTGAGTGGACTGTTAGTTTTATCATTGAAATGCCTTGTTTGTGGGTCTCATAATCCTCGCTGAACCTGTACCTCACCCCCCCCCCCACCACAGAGCTCCATGAACAGAATGGCCATCCAAGCCTTGGAAAAGATGGAGACGAGGAAGTTCAAGGCCAAAGGAAAGGGCCAGCGCGAGAGCAGCTGTGGAGCCTCCGATTCTCTGAGCAGCAGCTCCACCTCCGACTGCGCCATCTGTCTAGAAAAGTACATCGATGGGGAGGTAAGAAAAGATGCTACGTCCTTTGAGTTCATATAGAGACTTTATCTGCTTTGATGACAGACGGTATAATGGTATTGCCATCAACTTTTTTTTCAATACGGGTTGCAATGCTAGCTCTCACATTAATACCTTTCTTTTTGTATATGTACACATATAAGTATACTATTTCGAAATGAACTTTTAGCCAGTCCACATATTTTGGTAGCTAATGCAACTAAAAACCGTGATAATACCTCAACTTAGTGAAAAGGGTACCTCAAAAACGGTAAAGTGTGGCTTTGTCAGGCTCTTGGAGAGAAATATTAATAATAATGTTTCAGTATAGAGACGTTTGGTCGTTTGGTCATTTAAGTCCCAAATACTTTGTGGTTTCATATTTTGCGATTAAACTCTTATAATGAGCATAAACTACATCTTGTTTGCGTTATTTAACTTGTATTTTGTTTAATTTTTGGTTTACCATACACATTTTATAAGGATCTTGTTTATTGTGAACTGTGGTGAACCTTATTTTATTTGTATCTGTTGGGACCATGATTGTGAAATCTAATCAAAAACACCAATGAACCTTTTTAAAAAGCTAAACAAAAACTGATTACAATTTCTCTTAGCAACTCAGAGATAATGTACGTGAGCGGCTGTTTATCCAAACTCTAGAGCATAAGTGGACCATGAGGGAGAAACAACTTTGCTGGCAGTGTTAGTGTGGTCACCGTCCACCTGTGCTTGTTTTCTTTTCTTTATATTCTGTAGACATGAAACATAATGCAGTTATGTGGACAATAGAATGGAAGTTCCCCTGATGTGCTCGGGGACCGCGATCCTCCGTGACGCTCTTTCCGGCGCCTTTTCAGATGTTTAGTTCAGTCTTTGAGAGCACCTGGAGAGATAACGGTACCCAGAGTGCATTAGGTTGTGATTATGCTTCCTGTTTTCCCAAATGTGGCTTTCTTTCATCTTTTAAAGGAGTCATTGTAAAAATATGTTTCCCAATGTTGGACTTTTAAGCTTAACTGTAACAGCATTGCTCATCTTCGCTATGGGGACAAACCCCATTGCCCGGGGGGGGGGGGGGACATAGTTGGCTTATGTGTAAGGTTTGTTTTTGTGGTTATGTGTCTCTTCGGTGAAGAAATCATAACAAAGCGTGGCGCCAGGCTTGCACAGAGGAAGTGGCAATATAAAAGGCTGAATGGCATCAAAGCGCTTTTTCTGCAGTGAATCAACAAAAGCCTGGGTGGAAGAGGGCCCAAAGATGAGTCACATCAACCTTAGAATAAAGTATTAATGGCAGTGAGAGCTCTCCTCCTGTCATCCTGGAATTCCTCCATGCCAGTTCTCCGTCTGAATACAAAGTGTTGCATTCCTTTCATATCAATCCTCCAGTGTTAGCCGTTTGTTTGTTTTGTTCCAGAAAGTGGTGACATTGACGACAGACTATTTGTACCATTGTGTGACTTGTTGTTAAGGGTTTTGTTTTTGGCATAATATGAATTAGATTACTCAGAGGTAAAATGTTAATCAATTCACTACAGTTGACAGCTCTGTACAGCTTTGCTGCCACCTTGTGGACGTTTGTTACTTACCTGAGAATTGTTTATGTAACAAATTGGTAACTTTGGGAGTTGCAGGAATTCATCAATCCTGAAATTACATTTCTTCTATCGTCACCTTGACTTGTATATGGTTATATCAGCTTCACATTTTTACTAACATCTGTTTGACATTGACTGTAGGAAAGCACAACTTAACCGTGTTGGATTGCAATAACTCCTTACGCCATTGTTTAAATGTGTTTCACTTTTAGGCAGAGAGTTAATTGACACGTAAAGTATCATTATTAATTGTTATTCTTAACTTACTTGTATACAGTATGTTCCATTATGATACAAAGTGTGCCTATAAACAATTGTTATTTGTGTATTACATTACGGTAGTATCTGACAGTTGTATCTTGATGTGTTTCCCCCCACAGGAGCTGCGAGTTATCCCGTGTGCTCACAGGTTTCATAAGAAATGTGTGGACCCCTGGCTGCTCCAGCATCACACCTGCCCCCACTGTAGACACAACATCATCGGTAAGACAATATTTAGCTCTGATGTTCAGATAAAACACTCTTTGTCATCAAGAGAAAAAAAACATATTTTATCAAAGGAACAAAAAAGATACGCTGAGATACAACAGAGACATTCATGAGGATATGTTGTTATTTTTCAGAGCAAAAGAAGGGGAATCCAGGACCAGCCTGCATGGACCCCGGCAACCCAGTGCACAGCCGGCAGCGGGTGGTGCTGCCGGTCCACTACCCCGGCAGGGTGCACCGCGCCGGCCAGGTGACCGCCTACCCAACCAGAACCAGCATGGACCCCCACGGAAACCCCATCACCATGCTGACCGTGGACCAGCACCCAGATCCTCAGGGTCTGTACACCCCCCAATCAACATCCGCCTTTCTGCGGAGCTACCACCCCACCCTCCATCTGGACCACTCGGTCAACCCCCACCACTGTGGATTAGAGCACCGCGGCCCCCCCGCCTACCCAGCACAGCCGCATCACGGTGCTTTCAAACGGCCAAAGTTCCATGGTCGAAATTTTTCCCGAGCAGCGTGCTTCTCGCAGTACGAGACTATGTACCAGCACTACTATTTTCAGGGCTTGACTTTCCCCCAACAGCCCGAGGGGGGCCAGGGGCCTGCTATGGCAGGGCAGCTTGGTGGAGGAGGGGGGGCCCATAAGGGCCACCACAGCAGGGCCTTCCAGCAGGGTCTGTTATACCCCACTGTGGTGCACATGGCACCAGCCTCTGCTACAAGAATCGGTGATACTAGCAGCACTTCTGGCCTGAACTGTTACCACGGTCACCGCTCGGTGTGCAGTGGTTACCTTGCCGACTGCCCTGGCAGCGACAGCAGCAGCAGCAGCTCGGGTCAGTGCCACTGTTCCTCCAGCGACTCCATGTTGGACTGTACTGAGGTCAGCAACCAGGGGGTGTACGGCAGCTGCTCCACTTTCCGCAGCTCGCTGAGCAGCGACTACGATCCGTACGTGTACCGGAGTAAGAGTCCATGCAGGGGGTCTGTGGGGGAGGCGGGGGCTGCGGCGTGCGCCACAGCTCCTGCTGAGGATTCCTCATCCCCTGTTCCCTTGGGACACGACTGCCTGCAGCTCCCCCCCGGAGCTTCAGGATATAACTCGGGGGACCACCTCTCCAACTGCAGCTTGGAGCCCAACTACAGCAGTCACTCATCACTGGAACCCAGGGAGAACAGCAACACTAGCACTACCTCAGCCGGGGCTCCAGAGCCCCCCAGAGCAGACAGGGGGAAGGGGCCACAGGAAGAGTCGGGGGAGCTCGGGGCTGCAGCCTGTAGCTGCTGCTTCGAGGGCCCCCCTCCCAATGTGGAGTGCAAAGGGCAGGACTCGGACCAAGCTGGGCCTCTGGCCTCAGGACGCTTTCACAGGGGGATGGACTTTCACAGCGCCTCCTCCAAGAACTACTTTGCCCCCGAGCACCTGTGCCCCCCCTCGGAGCAGGTGAGCTACGAAGGGCTGCCTTGCTGCTTCTACAAAGAGCTGAAGGTGCACAGGGCCGCGGGGGGCCGCTACGCCGAGGACTATGCTGTTAATGTGCAGTACGCAGACTCGGAAGTCTGTTCCGGGCAGGGCTGCTGTGAACTCAACCAGAGAATACCCATAATTCCTGAGGACACAGATTGTGAATTGGGCCCAGGGGAAGAGACCCAGAGCAGTTTATTACCCATTAATGTCCCAGTGGAGGCAGAGGGGCGGACAGCAGAGCAACATGAGCCCAGGGAGAGGTATTTTACCTCTGGACAATTTAGAGGTCAGTCGTACCCTCTGGAGGAGGAGACCAGGGCTTTGTTTCACCCTCAGCTCTCTGCCAGCCCAGCTGCTTTGGGGAGCAGTACACCATCAAATGAGGGGGGTCTTGGTATATGAACTTAGAGCCCAGTGAGATGGGACTCAGTCTGAAGTATGTATTTGGTACCGAATCTGTCAGTCAATCATTGAAACCCTCAGCTGCCTTGTTGTAACCGTGCTCTCTGAGCACTGAATGTTATCATCTTCGATTGTGTGGATGTCTACTGAAATGGCCTGTCATTTCTAGACAGTGTGTCAAGTTCATTCCTGTGGCCATGAAACATCTCGGCACCATGTTTTCATAGCACTGAGACAAAGTGGAACTACAAATATAGATGGACTGAAACTAGAAGTAGGTTGGTTTGGTTTCTATCTGCTGCCATCAAGGGTAATTAAGTCATCTGGGCCCATTTCTTAAGAGATTTTAGTTTCTATATCTTTTCTGCAAAATCTAGGAATCTGCCTTTTTTTTCTCCACAAAAAGATCACCCTTAATTCACAAACATCTACATGTATAGGTGCACGCATAAACACTGACTGCCTATAAAGCTTCAACCACCAGCTCGAATAGGTTGTACGGACATAGCTATACCAAAACAGAAAGACTTGATTGTTTTATTTTCTTTTACTTTTGTCAAAAGCAGGGAAATGGGTCCTTTTTAAGTGTCTGTGACCCACACATTTCTCTGAGGAGAAGAAGCTATATATTACAGAAAAATGCATAGAAATGTGAATGCAAGGCTGACACTGGTGTCTATTCAATATTAATACAGAATTTGTTTATGCATTGCATTTCTGTCCAGCAGTGGCCTACCTGTATGAAATGTGCCAGAGCAACATGAAAGCCTTACGCTGGGAAGCTGTTTGTAGCAATATCTAAAAGACACTGCGCCTCTTTGGGTTGTCTGAAGTGGCAGTGTCTCGGGGTCAGTAGATGTTTTTCAGAAGCAGAGTGTTGCACTCTTACTTTTTGTTTGGAAGCCCATAAAAGTGTATTTTTGCTGTCACTTACCCAATTTCCTAAATGAGACATGCTCTAAAAGATATCTAGTATGTATCAAAAGGCCAAAGGAAGGTAGCTGGAAAAGACTCATTTTTCACAAGGGTTCCTTATTTTACTGTGATTTTTTTTTTAAACAATGCAGTTATAAATACCATAGTGTATCTGTTTGAATCATATCGTGCCATGCATAATACATACTCGCGATATCAATGCTTGTCATTCATGCCTTTCTGTTTGTCCTGCAGACTGTTTTTATACTGTTTCTATGAAATATACATTCTCTACAGAGGAAGACTTTCTGAATAACCCTATTTATAAGTTAACCCAGTGCTGTAATCAAGTGAGAATCTAATCTTGCCTTTTGCATAGAGATATGTACCTACTGCAAATATAACATTTTGGGTACTTGAGTCACTATTTAATTTTTTTGTTATCGTTTCTAGCACTTAAAATGTGTACAAAAATTAATATTTTTTAATTTTTTAAGAATATAATTATTCTCTGTCACTACCATTACAAATGTTTTAAAGAAAAAAAGGCTAGAAATCAATCTGTGTATATTTCTGTACCTGTATAGCAAACACATTTCATAAATGGAAATGTTCTCTGAATATTTATTTACTAATATATTTATCTTTAAGCCATGTCTTATGTTCAGAGTGTATGAACGTTTGAGTTATTTGGTTGCTTTTTATTTTGAGAAAAATCACTAACATGAGACTTTGTATATACATGGTAATTGCACACAAGACGATTAAATCTTCTCTGACCAAAAAACTGATTTTAAAACTTTAGTACCATACAGTTTTGTAATTAAAGTGTACAAAGATCTGTAAAATATACAGTTTTATTCAAGTAACTCATGTTGTGGTGTCCTCCTTTTTATTACCTGCACTTCACATTCAGATTTTGACATTGTTTTATCATAAGAAGAAAGTCTTTGCCTTCCGTAGCTGTTACAGAAAAATATTCCAAACTAAACTCAGTTGCTAGTAGTCCTAACATTGATACCACAAATATAGAGGCATTTTGGGATTGCTTTCTGTATTTAGTACAGTTTAAGCGTCACTGAACTGAGCTCAGGAAAATATGTTCACTCTTCATGTCGGACATGTTTTTCTGTCATTGCTGCAGAGAGGAGCTCTGGGGCTTTAGTTTGGCAGTTACACAGAAAAGCGTGAAACACAGAACCAGTAGTATCGTTTGTAGAAAATAGTCAAACAAATTAAAACGTATAATTGTTTGTCGAAAATGTGTAAAAGAAAATACATTGTAGTATGAGAAACACATGCTAAAAACAGCATAGTATAGTACGTTGAAAATATCGGAAAAAAAACACTTGTATTTTGAAATTATGCAAAAAACGACAGTGTGTTGAAAATATCAGAACACACAACATAGAACATACATCGAGAAAAAAACCATGTAATATATTATGTTGAAATGATGCAAAAAACGACAGTATAGTACGACGAAATACCAAAAATGACAGTTTAGTAAGTCAAGAAGTAGCAAAAACTACGTAGAACACTACGTCTAAACTATCAGAAAAAACAACGTAGTAAAGTATGTTGAAAATGTGCTAAAATAATCATTTTTGCATGTTGGTTTTTTTCTGATATTGACACATTCAACTATTTCATTTCAAAATAGAACAAGCATCAAAATATGAACATTTGAGTTATTCGGTTGCTTTTTATTTCGAGAACATTCCATGGAGACGTTGTATATGCATCGTAATTACAATCAGGACAGTTAGATCTTCTCTGACCAAAAAGTCCAATGTATTCCAGTATCTCCTGTGATCTCCTTTCCATTACCTGCATTTCACATTGAGATTTTGAAGATGCAGAAGAAATACATTGCTTTGAGAATAATCCATTCAGATACAGAGATCCTTTAAACATTCTTTATTTGTAGCCAAAATGTAAATATTACATCAAACATATTTGAAACAAGCTGCACATAAACTCACTTGCTAGTAGCCTTAACACTGATACCACAAATATAGTGACATTTAGGTTATCAGTGCAGCATTCTTTACCAACAAAGGTATTTAGTACAGTCTAATCGTTGCTGAACCAAGACCATCAGCAGGGAAATAAATATGTCCACCGACATGTTTCTCTCATGGTGCAGTCATTGCTGAGAGAGGAGCTCTGACGTTCATGTCTGAGAACTCTGCACACAGTTTGAAATACAGACAGAAGTGTGAAACACAGAGCCAGTCTTTTTGCTTCTGTTTTCCAGGAGTGCATCTCACAGCTTGAAACCAGAGTGAAGAGCCACGACTCCACCGGTGAGGTTGTAGTACTTCACAGAGTAGAAACCTGCGTCCTCAATCATACCTTTAAACTCCTCCTTCAGGAAAGAAGAAAAGGAAATGACTGAGTCCACAAAGTTACACTGCAGACAGCTTGAAAAACATGAACTTAAGGAAACATACAGTGACTCAGTTATTCAGTAGTTTTGTCCTTTAAAAAAAAAAGATCACTACAAATGTTTCCCCATTATCTGACCTTAAAATGTACTTAGCAAAAGGTCTTTAAAATAATAAAAAGGTATTACATTTAACATCTGGATTCTGCACATATCCTAAATTAAACCATTAAAATCAGAAAGTGATGAAATACCCCCAACTGGAGTTGAATCAAATCAGAGTAGCAATGGTAGAAAAGAGTAGACGGAAGAAAGAAAAAAATGTTCTTACCTGGTCCGGGAACTTGCGGATGCTTTCTACCAGATACTGGTAAGACTTCCAGTCTCCAGCTATCACCTCTCCCAAAACTGGGATCATCTGGAAACTGTAAGCGTCATAAAGCCTGAAAACATGAAACGGGATCAAAGTCAGTGAGCTGAAACCTGCTGCAGATACTCATTTTTCTAAATCCTTCTTATATGAAACTAATCGTTTGTTTGTGATGAGTTCTTAGCCTATACAAGTATTTTAAAAAGAATAACACAGCGCCTTTTTTTTCATTAATTTGAAATGGACTAATTTGCATAATGAGTACTTTTACTTTTGGTACAAGATCTGAGTACTTCTCCCACCTCTGGCCATGGAGCAACAAGTCTCCAGGTTTTTATTTAAACCGATTCTTAAAAAAAATATTTGACTCAAACTATTCCTGTGTTCTTGGAGGAGTGTTAATCTGAACACTGGAACCTTCAGAGTATCCACTCTCCTTGCTCTTTAGTCAGGGTTCATACACTTTTTCATCAATGACTTCTCCATGACCTTTACCTGATTTTCCATGACCAAAATAACACTTTCTCAGCGTATCACTGAAAATGGTTTATTTTAACATGGAACAGGAAAATAAGGTCTAAATATGAAACATGTTGTGCCTATCTAAAACAAATCAAATAGTAGGCTTACTAGCTTCTACACGCTAAAGCAACTAAAATCTCTCACCAGCTAAATACCATTTGACGTTTCATTACTATACAGTATTTATTAGCATTATAGTATTACTATTTTGG
The DNA here is from genome assembly GCF_902827175.1 of Gymnodraco acuticeps. Lineage (NCBI taxonomy): Eukaryota > Metazoa > Chordata > Actinopteri > Perciformes > Bathydraconidae > Gymnodraco > Gymnodraco acuticeps. The sequence continues at coordinate 4,018,924 of NW_022990440.1, forward strand.
CGATTAGATAAAATATAAATTATATTTGATGCAACGTTAGTTACATTCCATGACATGAAAAATATTGTTTTCCAGGGCCTGGAATTTGCATTTTGAATTTCCATGACTTTTCCAGGTTTTTAATGACCATAAGAACCCTGTTTAGTACTCTGCAGCCAGCTCACATTTAACAAGCTGAAGTGCTTTTAGGCACAAAACCACAAGGGGGCGTGTTCATCCAAGGACACAAAATCCACTCAGATAAAAAAACATATATATATATATTTCTATTTGTGCTCAGTATAACCGAGCATCTATGGGATCTGTCTTAATGTAGGCAGCATATATGTAACTTAAAAGAAAAACAACTGCTTGTATGTGGTGAAACAGGGTACTCTACTCTTGAATACGACCACCTCCGAGAGAAACAACAAGCTGTGAAAATGTGATGAATCAACAGACTCTCTGAGATTCATACGGTTGATTCATATTCACAGTTAGTCACAATTCATTAGAGAGCACTGCTCCTCACCTTGCTAGAACAGGATTTGTCACTTTGCTGAACTCCAAACACATAAACCTGCCACCGGGCTTCAGGACACGAAGAGCCTCCTGCAGAGCCTGAGAACCAGAACAGAATGAGTGCTGACATGCTTAAAGGGGCTCATCTTCAGGTTCATATTAGTATTCTGTGCCTCTACTGTGGCATGGGGGGGGGGGGGGGGGGTTAAGTTTTTGCAGTCCATTTACATGCACACAAACCTATAGCACACACTACAGGAGAGGGAAATCCCCAAAAGCAGAAAAGGGCCTCTTTAATGACAGTTTAAATGATTACTGAATATCTCAAGTCACTTCTACAGCACAGATATCAGTTAGTAACAGCTTTGCAGTTCTTTGAAAAATACCTTTCTTTGTAAGTTGAGTATTATTGGATTTGAAACAATTGAAAGACATACTCTAGTTTACATATCCATGTTACACACTGGATAATTGAAGAATTATATTTTAGATGCATCTCTAAATACATTTAACAATTTGCCAAAACAAGTCTAGCTGTGAGCTCTCTTAATTCACGTGTAAGATGTTTAAAGCATGTTCAAATGAAAACACATTATCTACAAATGCACAACAACTTCTTTGGTTTCTTTTTCTGACAATCATATGTGATCAAATAGATCACAGTTAAACACTTGACAGTACTGTCTATAAGTAGAGTGTTATGCATTAGATAATATAGAAATGTAATCAGATTAAACAAACACATATACATTTTATTCACTAAAATATGTCTAATGTTTGTGATTTGCATCTACTTTAATTTTGCATGCGTCTCTTTAAAAGTGTTGATTCACAAGGACTGTTATGTTTATGGTGTGTTTTTAAATGTGTTGATTTACATCAGTGGTTCTCAAAGTGGGGGGGGGTGCAGAGGCATGCCAGGGGGGGCGCGAGAGACCAGGAGGAAAAATGGTTATAAAAAAAATTATCATATTTTGAAAAATTATTGATTCGAAAATAATATGATGCAGTACAGTACTATCTATTACGTCTGGGTCTCTGTGTTTCATTAAAGCTCGGCTCTGTGTGTGTGTGTGTGTGTGTGTGTGGAACGAGCCATTTTGTGTGCGTGCGCGAGCGAGAGAGAGAGAGCGCACCGGTACCAGAGATTGTTGTTAGCTTCTAGCGAGCTACGCTAACGGATATAAGGAGTTTTTTCAACAACAAAGTGGAGGAGAGTCCTCTCCTGTCAGACTGAGAGACTCAGTGATCTAAAGGACTCTCAGTGTTATCTCAGTGGGTCTCAAACGTTTTGGTCACCATTAATGTAAACAATTATTTCTGAGGCACACATTTATATGATCATTATAGTTATACAAAAATAAGAGAATAAATGAAAAACAGGTATGAAATACTATATGACAGTAAAAAAAGAATAAAGTTTAAAAGGAGAGTGATTTGTAAAATATCCATAAAGAAAAAGTAAATCTGTTTACAGTTCTGTTTCATATGGGTGTTGAGAGATGTATCCATAGATCTCTTCATTTTACTCTCAAAGTGCACCAGATTGATGCTTTTAACTTCAATATTTTAAAAAAAAATCTTCCCGGACGAGCTTGCCCCCAGACCCCTCCTATTACCTCATTCACACCAACGCAACTCCGGTTCAAGCTCCGTGCTAGAGCTTTTCAGGTTCAGAACCGGTTCTTCAGTTTAGCTCTGGCTCTTTTCACACCGCCCAGAGTCCGACTGGTGCTGCGTCATCGTTTGCCTCATGACGTAACCGTTTGCGTGCCTGCTTCATAAAGCCAAACCGTGCGGATGAAATCAGTTGCATTAATTTCTTATGGCTCTATCTGCAGCTTTTCCGTGGTTTAGTTATATTCTTATAAAAAAGTGTACTCGTGTCAATAAAGGTTTTTTTAAAACACAACTGCTTCCGAGGTCGGTCTTATTTCTTAAGGTGGACTGAACCATGAGTGTGGAGTAACGTTGTATCTTTCATTTAAATGAACTGTAACCTTCGCCCGGGTATAACAGCTGTTCTCAAATGAACACGTGAAGTAAAGTTTAATATTTATAGTTTTATAGATTTATAATGAGTTATAATGAGAGGTGATCAACGTGAATGCTCAGGTTCCACCTTAACACGCAGACACGTTGCAGAAACCTTTATATATATACAGTCTATGGCAGAAACACTGAAACTCTTGTTAAGTTTCTCCATCGTTGTGTACAAACTGGATAAAACGCGGGCTTTTTGTTGTTGTTCAGGAGTTGATCCTGTCTCTTCCCCCGCCTCGACGTATGCGGTGCTTTTGCTCTGGCCGGACAATTTGTTGGTGCTTGAAACGAACCGGATTCTGGAGCTAAGAGGCTGCTCCGCTGCGGTGTGAAGAGGAAAACCCGGTGCTTTTCAAGCTCCAGCTCCGAACCGGCCTTGAAACACTGTTGGTGTGAATGAGGTATTTGTGAGGTCCACACACCACCTGTAAAAATAGCACTTTACCCCTGCTTACCAATATGCCGTGAGCTGATTATCGAACCTCCATTGTAACAGTCGCGGGTACACTGTGTATTTGCGTGGGGAGTGTTGCAGTAGAAAATTCCACTGTAGCGCCCGGTACATTAAACCCTAAATGTTTGAGCACCCTCTATGAAACGTCAAGCTACCCCACAGCACCCCCAAAAGAAATCTCTGGCGCCGCCACTGAGCCTGACTATTTGTGTTGGGGGGGGGGCCCGAATTTTTTTCTCCTCCAAAGAAACAGAAAAAGTTTGAGAACCACTGATTTACATGGACTGTACTTTCATGATTATTTTTCAATGTGTTATTTGATCTGGACTGTTATTTGTAATGTGTGCTTTCTCATGTGGATCCCGGGAATATGAATGAACAGTCTTCATAGAAGCCTCTGAGCATGAGAGAAGCTGTAGTGATAATGCAACCAGTTACCTGATCTATATGGGTGACGTTTCGAATCCCAAAGGCGATGGTATAAATATCGAACTGGTCATCATCAAAGGGCAGCTCCTCTGCGTCCCCCACTACCCAGGACAGACCTGCCGCACACAGGCACACTTCAGCAAACGTTGCCCTCAGATCACAAGGTGGAAGAATAATGATTATGTACACCGTTGAGATCATGCATGGTCGCACAGAACGCTCAAACAAGTGTTTGCATAATATTATCTGAGACATCCAGCTGTAGATTTAAGGCTCGACAATACAAGAAAGATATTTTCTGTAACATTGTTGAATACAATAATATGAACTGCAATAAATAAACAGATTTTTTAAAGTGTACTTAATTCTGCTTTACTATAGTACTATAGTATATCGCTAAAATGCAACAGATTAGTTTTTGAATAAAAAACTAATACAGCAAATTTAAATGAAAACTACAGGCACCAATACAAGAACTGAATGTTAGCTAAAGCTCTTGTTTATGGCTGCCTGATTTAGAAATGTCTAACAACAATTAGTAATACAAATGGAATTCTGACTAAAACCATATTAATGATAACTATTTTGAGTTTTATAACTGAAACCAAAATAAAACTTTTGGATGCTTTACTCACAAAAAAAAAAAAGCCAAACTTGTATTTTTGTATAACTTTGTCATAATATAACGTATGGACACATTTGGGCAATAACAAAAATGGCTGTCTGACTCTGGACGCAAGGATGGAGGTGAATTCAGACTCCTATAACTAGAGCTGCACTGATTAACAGAAAACTTATTTGAACAATTTTAAAAATAGATTAAAGATTTAAAAGTAATTTTCCATGCAAAGATGTTTAAAGCCTCTTTAAGAAGGAGATGTCCGGCATTTCTCTGTTTTGTATCAAATTAAACTGAATATCTTTCGCATATGGATGGCCGAAACAAGACATTTGAAGTCATCACTTTGGACTCCATGTGATTAATAAGAGAACCTCATCTGCAGATGAATCAATAGAGAAAATAATTGTTAGCTGCAGCCCTACATTTGTCCCTATGACCTGTACATATATTGTGAAGAGATAATCCCAAAAAGCTGTGTTTCACATCTGAGGGAAAACTCAGGGATCACATGTCTTGAGTTTATCAGAGTGAAGCTCACCAGCACTGATGCCCACGCCGTCAGCCTTCTGCTTTCCTACTCTCAGCATCTCCTTGTTGATGTCACAGACCACCGCTCTGGATTCCTGGGGCCCGTCCTCCTCCTCTGTCGAGTAGTTGTTAGAAATGTCCTGCCACGACGGTGCCTGCATGGACCGGGCCGCACGCCGCTTCTGCCTCTCTTGCTGAAAACGAACGTACTCCAGAAAACGGAACGCAATGTCACCTGCAAGGAGAATAATCACAACAACACAAGAAGTCAGTGAGGTAAGGTTTAAGTTTGATGGTATGTACAGTACACAAGAGCTGCTTTACCCGTTCCACCGGCCACGTCCAGGAGTCTCACCCCGGGCTGGGGGTGCATGACGTGGAGCAGCGTGTCTTTCCACAGTCGGTGAACCCCCAGACTCATGGCATCGTTCATGGTGTCGTACTTCTGCGCCACGTTCTCAAACACCTTATACACTGGAAAACACAAAGAGAGAGCATCTTGTCCCTGAAGCTGACTCACATATTCTATCTAAGAATATACTTTAGATGGTTTGTTTTCGCTTGCTTTAATGTTTTGTGATCCAGGAGAAATGTTTTAAATCTCAAGTGATAAAGTCAATATATAAAGTTGAATGTCTTTGGTTACTTATTGACATGTTAATCATATTCTAAATGACTTGCCTGGGTAAATAAAAGGCAATATAAAAATAAAATATTACTTTGTATTTTAAACTTTCGACAAGGTATCTTTATTTGAAATGGCGGCAGTGGCTCAGGCTGAAGGGTCGATCGGACCAGAAATACAGAATGTGGACCGTTTTGTGGAGAGGTGCCAGGCGCCCTTGAGCAAGGCACCGAACCCAACTGCTCACTGGTGCCGGACAGACTGGCATGTGTGCACCTATCTGTATTACAATGCATATATATGTGTGTGTGTGTGTGTGTGTGTGTGTGTGTGTGTGTGTGTGTGTGTGTGTGTGTGTGTGTGTGTGTGTGTGTATGTATTAAATATATATATAAACAAAGAGGGAAAACTGAACTTGCCCCTAGGGGGATCGATAAAGACTCATGTTAAATGTTTTTAATATTATTTGTGTATAACTTTTAATAATTAGATGATAGAATGTCTAAAATTACCATTCATGAAATTGAACATCTTTATTAAGTTTTTCAATAAGGAAAGGAAATGTTTTTTATTCTTGCCATTATGCCAAACACAAGTTTGATGAGGGGAAAGGTTTTTGAGTGTTTATTAGTGTAACGTTGGGTAAATATTGACCGAGAACAACAAGTTAACAACATACAGAAATAGTATGCTCTGTGCTAAATCAGCCAATTATTTCCTTAGCTTAAAATAAAAACAACACTGCAGGTACCACACAATTTAAAACGTTATACCAATATCTGCATCAAGGTATCACTGTTAAATTCACCTTCAACACATTAAAGAGATTGTATTGACAGAAATGCATTTTCATGGATTTAGTGTAAGCCGAATTGTCTGGCACATTCTTAAGATCCCCACAACATCTGAAATACTTTCCCTGGCGGTGTGTCAAGGAGCTTTTAAGTAGTGACATGACAATGAAGTTTGTTATCATACAGAGAGACACCTCACCTCTCTTTGCCTTCTCTGTCTCCGGCACCGTTTCAAAACCGAAGTGCGTGCTTCTGTCTCCGGCGGCCTCGCTAAAGCACCGACAGCTCGGCGGCTCCCAGCAGCCAGCGGGCCGGCCTGGAGCTCCAGCAGCGGTAACATTAACATTTATGTGGGAAAGACGGATCACCCTCCGAAACAGGAGTCTCATGGAGGCGGCCATCTTGCCAAATTATGCAACTATGCGACACTCTGTCGTCATTCACAGGCGACGGTTACTCTTTTTTTCAGACCGCCCATCAGTGTATTCAATGTTTTTAAATGTCAGCTATTTATTATGCCACAAGTTAGTTGTTGTTCTCAATATCTGGCTTTTGGTACAATGTTCAAATATGTATAAAGATAAGTAATAATACACTATGTTACAACAAAAGTGAGTTTGAGGAATAATAATACAAAAACATAATCAAGAAACAAATGATGATGTATTATCATCACATTTTAAGATGTGATATAGGCTACTTTATTGTTCCCCAATAATACACACTGATTATTTTTTAAATAGAAAGTGACACATGTAAATGTGAATACTATGGTTTTCACATTTACATATGCTACTTTAAATAAAATATCAGAGTAACTCACCATTTGATTATTAATTGTTATGAGGACTTGCAAACGCTTGTTCTATGTGATATCCAAGGCTCATTGGTCACAGAGCCTGTACCCATGGGCGGTTCTAGGGGTGGGAGACAACGGTGGCCAGTGCCCCTGTAACAATGAGCTTTGACCCTTCTGTGGCCCCCCTCCAAAAGAAGAGTTCATAATGATAATACAATGTCAGGTAGCATTGTGCTGTAACTAGCCAAAGTGAACTTAAATGCATTTCTTTTTCATAATGTAATTTAATAATATGAATACTGAACTACTGAAACTAATTATGTTACTAAAGAACCCCACCAATGATTGTATTTTATGTTTTTTGTGTGCGCTAAAACTTAAATAAAAAATGTTGAACACTGTATTTTGTGTCTTTTGTCTTGCATTAAATGTGCCCCTCTATGCATTATTTAGCTCATTGTATGTATTTTTTTTCTTTTTCTGACATGTACATAGTTAACTTCATCTGCATTATTTGCACTTTGGTCTATCAACATAATCTGCACTATTTTTATTCTAATCTATTCTAATCTCTGTGTCTTCTTCTTATACTTTTTAATTTGTTTTATTGTTTTATGTCCTATATTATGTTGCATTGCCATATGGCAATGCTGGGGCTAGTTGTTTGATGAGATTAAAAGATTCAAAGGCTTTATTGTCATATGTATAGATATGGCAATGAAAAACTTAGTCCCGAGCTTCTCCAACAATGCAACATAATAATATATATATTCTGTTAGAAGTAAAAGTACTGCTTTCAAAAGAAGTGCAAACGCATTGGCATCAAAATATAATTGAGAGTTGAATTGCCCATTTCAGAGTTGTATATTCAATAACTGGATTGTGATTATTGATGTGCTAGTGTGTTTGTCATCTAATTGTAAGTGCTTTATATAAAACTGCTGGATATTTTAACCTGTTTTTAACCTCTAAGTTGCCACAGGGAGAAAATGACTTAATTTATTAATAATGGCTAAATATAATAGTCAAGCACCTAACAAAAATGCAGCTTTCAGAAAGAAGAGTGGATTTTGTGTTTTACACACAGGAATAATCTGATGTTGAATGCTGCAGAACACAGAGCTGCGCTGAGAGTTCTACCTGTGTGTTCAGTGTTAAAAAGCATGTATAACAACCATGCTGTATAATGTTCATTTTTATCTTGACTATAATGTGATGTACATTGTGTAGCCCTCGCTGTCAGTAGGCCTACTCCTCACACACTGTCCATTATTCTATAACAATATAAAAACATTTCCTTTAGTGATGGTAAAGAGAGGTAGAGATGAAAGACCTTTCGCTGTAATACTAATGAACTTTGGGTGCCCGGACTTGTCAAACATACCTCCATCTAGTGGGCAAATGAAATCATTACATCTTCAAAAATTACCACTATTGTGGATTAACATTTTTGTCCAGAACAACATCTAATCTGACTTTGAGGAGAGATTATTCTATTGACTACTGTTTCTTAAATCAAGAATGAACTTTGAACCCACACTTTTAAGCTGACACGGACGATGTGTCCTGAATATTAAAAGAAAGATAATTAAAAACAAATTCAAATCTCCTTACTTCTCTCTCTGCAGGTTTTATTGGAACTACTTTCTGCTGAAGAAATAGTCCCCCCCCCTGACCTTTTTACAGTTTGCAATCACTGTACAATATTATAATGTTGCTTGTTTATTTGCACCCATCACATAGTCAGCAAGTAACCGAGCCGTTTTAATACTAAATATATTTGATTTCCATGCCCTCTCTTCTATGAGTTAAAACTATTGACATCTGTTGACCGAAATTAAAATAAGTAATATCCTTGCAGTCTATAAAACAATGTCAATCCAAAAACCAACACGTTCTCACTCCCAACCCGTCACATGTTGACGGTCGGTCAGGGCCCCTCCCCGTCACTCTATTACGGACAGGGTACCCCTTAAGGCCCTGACACACCAAGCAGTCACCAGAGAACTCGTCGATGCCGACGCCGACTGTTGCGTCGGCGTGTTCTCCTGCGTCTTGGCCATGTGTCGCACTGGAACACACCGCAAAGACTTCAGCCGAGTACGTACGAAGTGCGCATGCGTGAGTGGCAATAACTCTCCTTACCAGCAGGCGGCGGTAGTGTGTATTCGTCATTAAAAACAGGCAACAACCAGAAGACAAAGAAGAAGTACAGACTACGTGATATAAACAAACAACGGCCCATTCCCAAACCGCCCCCTACACCCTACCCCTACACCCTACCCCTCCGTTTGCGCGTTCACGCGGAGGGTCCGCCATATTGAGGGCTGTTCCAAAGCAACGAGTGTGGAGGGGGAGTGGGCTATCAAGCCCCCAAACAGCGAGTCTGCAGCGGTGCTGACTTGAGACCGGTCTCTACCTGACCAGAGTCACGCTGTGTGTGTCCGTCAGGAAACACGCTGTTTACAAGTAGTTCCAGCAAACATCCACTGATAAATTGCGATGTTAACAACCTCATGATAACCTCATATGTTTTTAACTTAGGATCATACCTGTGTTTAGTCTAGAAAAAGGTAAATGTGTGCATTTTATTATAAAGTTGTGTATATTTACAGACCGTTGCAAAAACTAAGAAGCTTATAAACATCAGGTTTAAAACTAAAAGAGCTTTGAAACACAATGAAAGATGTTTGGAGTTTTATTTGAGTTATTCATTTAAACTTTTTGTCTAAGAGATGCTGATTTGAAACTGTTGTTACATACAGTTACGGCATTTCCTGTTTCTGCCGGAGAGAGGGGAGGCCGCCCCAAAGCTTGCTGCTGTATTTACTCCCTCCATCTGACAGGAGGGAGCCTCGTTGAGCTGCGAGTGTGGCTACAGACGGAGTTCACTCCATCACGGAGGGGTAGGGTCGAGGGAGTGGTTTGGGATTGGGCCAACAAATAGCGTGTGCGTTCCATTTTCACTCTCGTCCATCGAAAACATGTTTCGTGCGGTACTGGAGCTATCAGCCATTGGAGTGTTGCTTGTGGAAGACATTCTCAAGCAACCGTTTCGCTTCTCATGCACTGATTCACTAGCTGAACAGCCGTGCGTCGGCCATGAAAGGCCAAATAAGGCGTGCCGACCAAGCCCCCAGGAAGTGCGCCGGAGTCTGATGAGAATATTCGTGCTGGTCAAACGGCGGTACTACACTTCCTTTAGGTTGCTGGGCCCGGAAACACTTTTTCCCATTGACCTACATGGGGAAAGAGTGGTCTGTAATTCGTTGGATAATTTTTTTTAAACTAAATAAACTACCCAGTATGAACGTTTGTATAGCCCTTATTAAAAACATTCGTTCCTCAAGTTGTAAAAATGTGCTAATAACGTTATTCTGAGTTATTTCCCTCGGCATTATGAACGCGCATCTAACCCACGGGACCGCGCCGCCCGGCACGTTCATGTTACGTGTTCAGTACTACATGAGTTTCTCTTTACCCATGGATGCACAATAACAAAGGACCATATCGCCTTACTGTCAGCCCACTGAGCTGTAATAATGGATATATTGCACATGTTTGCTGTAATTCATCATTTGTAAAATATTATACTACATGGGCTGTATGATGTAAATCTTGTACCGTAAATGTTGTATTAAATAAAGTTAATATTACCGACGTAGATTAACTTTCCTGTAGCTTCTTATTGCACTTGCAATTGTTTTAGTTACTTGTGGGCTACTTAACATGAATAATCACAGTTACTATCCTTTTACTCCATCACATTTCAAAAATAAATAGGCTATTGTTATTTTAACTCCACCACAGTAATCCATCATCAGCTTTACTTTTTAGATAAAGTTTGAACTCACAATTGATCATAACAGGCTTCAACATATACATTTTTATATATTACCAAGTGGTTTCATGTACAACCCACACAAGTATCATGCTAAATGAAGCTCTGTTGCTTGGATATCACTAGATCCTGATGTCAGCGTAATATAAAAGTACATAACGATTGATGTGTAACTTAGCATAATTTACTAGCTAGCCGCTAGCTGCTAACTGCCGCCTCGTTAATATAAATCCAGTACCATGCTGTCATGAACGTGCGGTGCTGTTACGTGTACGCAAATTCACGTGCTTAATGTGAACGAGCCTTTTGGGCGGCGTGGTTAAAGTTGCGCATGCTCTATGAGTGCACATACGGGTACTTCTCAGGCATGCCGGGTAATCTGTGACGTTTCGCTCTCTCAAAAGTTGGGCCATTTTGTCATCATGCGCCATTGAGCAACTCTCATAGGAATGAATGAGGCCCCGCCTCCCACGCTGTATCCAGTTATTATTATACATCCACGGTGCCGACGGTGCGGGACACACCAAATTGAGTTTGGGCGACAGGGCACGCTTCGTCGTCCGACTAACGAAAACGGCCGATTTCGGCCTGGTGTGTCAGGGCCTTTAGAGTCAGTTTTCAACAGGCAGGGCGTCCCATAGACCTTCATAGACCTCCCATAGCGTTGATAATGGACGCCATGAGAACGCTCCCCGACGGTCGGTTGTTATTGTCAATATTAATATAATACTTATTGATTTTTTAATAGTCACACTCGATTTTGCCGATTTTCTTGTTGCCCCAGCTGGTTGACACCTCTTTTAGCAGAAACAAAGGCTACATTAATGTATTAAATCGATGTTAATCCATGTGTGTGGTTGTGGAATTAATGGACGTGCCGTTGTGCCCGTTCAAATCCAGTTTTGGACAGTCTGCCGTGGTTCCATCCCATTTCAAAGTGCTGTTCGACGCTCGGCGTAACCCTCGGCGCACACTCAAACATCCAATCACAGAGCTTGAGGACTATCACGGGGTTTGTCAAGCGAAGCGGAGAGAATACTTACTTCCGGGTGTAAAATTCTCTAAAGAAACTACTATGAGCTGCTCCGACCCTCGGTCCTGACAGACTCCAACTTGTGTTTATTAATCAAACAAATAAATAAACGAAAGGATAATTATGTGTTATTGTTGAGTAAATAACAGTGTGTGGTTTAGAAACAAATACAAAATTAGAAGGAAAAAACGATGAAACAATACAAATTTCAGTATTCTGAGCCCCTACTCTCCCCATAACTGACGGCAACAAAAGTCCTACATTATTCAATTAAAATAAGGAAGTAAAAACAATAAGTGTGGCTTGATATTGAGTAAGAAAAAGGTTGATAAACGCTATGAGAATGGATCTGCAGAGAGCATTTTGCCGCGATCCCAACTCGTCTATTACCAAAGTTCAGGGAGCTCTATGCAAGTAAATGGGACGCCCTGCCCGTTGAAAACTGACTCTCAAGGGGTACCCCGTCCGTAATAGAGTGACGGGGAGGGGCCCTGACCGACCGTCAACATGTGACGGGTTGGGAGTGAGAACTTGTTGCAAAAACAGGTGCATAAATTGGGTCTGTATAAATGTGTGTTTTTAAACCAGTAGGAAATGCGAAACCCATAGCCTACTTTATTCTCCAATAAATACATGGACATATAAATAAAATAGGCCTATCAATACTTAAAATGTCCAATAAGTCACGTTACGTTGACGCATGACGCAGGTTGCCATGGAGCTACGTAGTTTATATTTAAGAAACTCATTCTAAAATCACCATTTCACTCTTTGGACGAGAAAGCTGTTACTCGACGATTTTAAGAAATGTAACAAGGTATCACTGAAAAAAACGAGCCCACTTCAGCCCAGTTCAATTTTACAAAAAAGTTATCGAAGAAAATGTGAGTTTTATTTAATAAAATTACTTTTGCCTTGCCCTTTTTTTTCCGACGATTTGAGCCGTCGAGACACCACAGCTAGTGTAGTCAAATATTGGGACAAATTAAATATATTTAATTACAGTAACGTTTTTGTTGTAAATAACCAACATATGAGGACATACGTAACTATTTCACATCCTGCAGGCTGCAATAGGCCTATGTAACATTTAGTTTGAGTAGTGTCGGAGATGATCATGGCCTGGATGTCTCACACGCCCTACAGCAGGGAGATGTGAGCGTCCTGCAGGAGACATGGGGTCCTTCTCAGGTCGATTAAATGGAATCCTTGCTTCCCTCACTTGCGTCGTTTCCCTGTGTTTAGTCCATAGACTGTATATATAAATGGACGTAGGGTCCGTGACGTCACCCATAGGATTCTGCAGAGTTGCCGTTGTCACTACCCGATCTGCAGCTCTGCCCGATCTGCAGTGCGCATGTGCGAGATGGTCCGCCATATTGGACAACTCCGGACGGCAACCCAAGATGGACACTTGACACAGTGGCTTTTAGCAAAGCTCAAAAATAAAACGAGAGAGAGATGAGTTATTGTTATTACAACGTGACTTCACTATTATTTAACAACTATTTTTATGGGGTTCTTTTATTTGGTGTAAGCACATTGTCAGAATAAGTGAGAAATGAATTTAACTTCTGTTAGAAAGCTATCATACTGAATTTACTGTGAATGTGTGCAAACATGTATGGCATATAGCTGTCTAACAGTAGTTAAATCCATTTCTTACTTATTCTGACAATGTACTTAACCCCAAATAAAATAATCCAATAAAAAGAGTTGTTAAATAATAGTGAAGTCACGTTGTAATAACAATAACTCATCTCTCTCTCGTTTTATTTTTGAGCTTTGCCAAAAGCCACTGTGTCAATGTTGTCCTACTTGAGTTGCCGTCCGGAGTTGTCCAATATGGCGGACCATCTCGCACATGCGCACTGCAGATCGGGTAGTGACAGCCGTGAAGCCCTTAGTAGGCGGAGTCGGCCACTAACGGCTCGACAGTGACGCCAGAGTTCAACTCCAGCCTTCTCCAGCCTGCTCCAAATAAGGGCAAAGAGGCGGAGCCGAGGCGGGATCTGCTGCCACCGAGCTGGAAGTTCCAGAGCTAGCTGAAGCTACCAAGCTAAGCTAACATGCTCCCCATCTGCACGCTGCCGTCGCATTTTACGTTTCTAAGGTAAGCGGACATGAAACTATACAGCAAAACTATAAATAATAATCTAAGTTATTGAGCTTTTAGCATAATACTTCAGAATCTTAAAACCCCTTAACGTTTGCAATTGTACTAAATTCAACACTGGAATCAAGCAAATATTAATATGTTTGCATGACATTAGTTATTTATATTTTGATATCACTTAACTATACGTTTAATACATTTAAGTCAAGCTAAGGTACATGTGATGGTAGCTAGTTAGCGCTCTTACCTGTGAGGCCTCCTCCAAACAGCATAATAACCAGACTGTATCATTAAAACTAAGTACCAGTTATAGATCCTTGACTTTAGACAAACAATTCAAAAGACAAAATGTATTTAAAGACCAATCTTTATTTGAATGTGCCTCTTAACCTGAGATATTAGTTATACAGTAATAGTATTGACAATCTAAAAAAACTGAGCAACTCAACAGTCAACTTTATGTTTCTTATTGTCTAAAGCATTTATTATTTTCATTTTCCCAATCTCATATTCAGTGTGGACGGATTGAGACAGCATGGTGTCCAGAGAGCTGCAGAGACTTCAGGGAGAAACCTCCGTGTGATGGACGTCCTGTCTGTTGGTTTGGAGAGGACTGAGGGTCTTTCCTCTGCGAGGAGGACCAGGGCTGATGAAGGAGCCCATGCTGGGCAAAGCTGATACCAACTGCACAGGCCTAGTCGGTCACTTTATTTGACTAAATGTGTTTAATACATTTAATAGGTTTACACCTTCTGTCCATATGTGCTTTATATTTAAAACATTTGATTAACTTTTGGTTCACATTTCAATAAATTGTATTTGTATTCCTTTTGTCCATTATTCTTACTGAAAATGTTAGATTACACATTCACATCTGACTGAAGATTGGCCCCATTTATTTGTGACGTTGCAAAACAAGGTACATGTTGTGAAGCTCATAAAGTGAGGCAAATAGAAATAATCAGCTGATGGAGTGTAGATGTGGAAATAGCTGCATTCGATCAGCTGACTGTTTTTACAATAAAAGTAGTTTCTTAGTGAATGTCCTGTACTGGTCTTAAAATCTCATAACATCAGCTTTTAATGTTCCTCTTGGATGTTCTTCTTGACCCTCAGAGAAGGAGAAAATGTCCTGTCTTTCAGTCATGTCCTTTCCTAACAAAAATGACAGGAAACATAAAACATATTATTGCAGAACAAGTGTGTTATTTATGAAAGCGGTGTGTTTGTGTGTTTAGGGGCTGTAGATATAATTATTTTGTAATTGTAATGTTTTTTTGTATTTCAACAATGAGCTACAAAGACAATCAGATTATGAATGAACAGTATGAAGTTCATCAACATTGAAATATATGTTATTATCAAAATAATATTTAACTGTTATCAATACGTAGTGCAACTGTAGAAGCTTGCTCTGTTGTCTCACTGAAAGAATAACTTTTACCACGTTTTTTACAGACAATATTGAGAGATAAATAGTAGCAGTTCTCACTATGTGTTAAATATCTTTGCCTTCAATACATTAAATTAGAAAGCTGACAAATTCATATTGCTTGTTATCATCTAAATGTAACTTTTTGCATGGAAAAAACCCTCAACTTCACTGATGTGTAGGTGATCTAGTATTTAGTATTGTTTAATGGAATGTATATCAGTGTATTAAAGTCAATACTTCATATATTTAAACCAATATCTTTCTTGATTCTTTGTACAGTATGAAAAAAGAGTCTTTGTAGCTGTGCTGAAGTTCACTGCTGTGAGGAGTCCAGTTCTGTCTCTCACTCTCTGGTCCAGCCTGTCTGCATCACCTGGACACCTTAAACAAACAGATATATATATATATATATGTAAAGTACCATGTGTACAAACAATATAACTGATTCTCTTCTGTTGAACATGTTGGATTGTGTATTGTGCGAGTCAGGGGCCTTTTTATTTTACTGTAACTTTGGAAGTTGTGTTACCAATGCTTACTGTTTATTTGATACCCATTTGGTAATACAATTAATAAAAACAACAAGGTTTGGGTTCGTTCTTCAGATGACTGTGACGTTAACGTGTAAGCTCAATAATGAACTCCAGCTCAACCAACCATATTGTAATATCTAAGTAATCATCTTGAAATATGACATTAATAATTGTAATATACACACATCTTATTGTGAGGTTGATTTCACATACACTACTTCGACATTAGCTTGTCTACATACTTGAGCATAGCCAATTTAAATTAACCTTAGATGCATACAGTTCTACCTACATAATAAAATATCTCTAAGTTACAAGGATGTAACCTTATTGTATCAACCTCAAACAGAAGCCGTTTGTTCAACAGTATTATCCCACTTAACACTTGTCTATTTCGTTGTAACCTTTATATATACAGTGCAGTCTATGATTTTAACTTGGAGGCTACGATTACAATCGTTAGCACCGATGTAGCTACCACTAGCTTACATGCTAACCCAAGCCTTACCATCCATTACGTAGCTGATTAAAATCATTAATACATAAATAAAGCACTAGCATTTAACTTACCGCAAAACCGCATTCATGCACCGTCTGTTTTAACCGCAGAGCGATTCACAATAGTCCGATATATAAGCATGAAGAACAAACAACCACGGCCGGCTACAAGTTGTGTTTCCTGGATGAGCTCAGCAGGCAGAGTCCCTGTAGCTAGCTTCACGGAGCAGCTAGCAGAGAGACAAGAAGCTAACAGCGGCAGGCACTTGACAGAGCCGTCACTCAATGTGACCACGCCCTAATTTATGCACAAACTTTAAGACCTAATATAAATAAAAGGGTCGCGTTAGAAAACAATTCACTCACAGATCCATAATCATGAAGGTGGAATCTAACTATATCGATAATAAAATGTATGGAGCCAGGGGTAGAAACATGTTTTTTTCTGCTGTAAAGTTGGGCATTTTAACATGGGGTCTATGGAAATTGCTCCTTTCTGCAGCCATCGCCTATCGGCCAATATATGAACTGCAGTGTGTGGCACTTCCGTATTGGCTTCCCGGCTCTACCCCACAATTTGCCGCTTGGTTTAGTCCCTCCCACCAGGGAAGCATGGAGAGACGCAAGGAAACCACGAGAAGCAGGGAAATTAGTTTTAAGAGCGAGAGGCGAAGTCACGCCCATCTACTTCCGGACCATGGGACCCCGGAAGCGAAAAATTTACATTGAATTCAATGGAGAGAGAACACATATCTTTTGATCCCGTTTGAATTGTGCCACGAACTACACATATGATGTTTGTCAATCTTAAACAATCATTTCCATGTCAAAAAAGTCACATTTTGTCGTAAAACTGCTGAAATATAAGACTATGAAAAATACGCTACTACAAAGACTACAAATCCCAAATCCCATTCTGGGTCGCGTAAGTGATGTCACAGGCATGCTCGGTGATTTATAATAAGACTCGTAATTAAAGCGAAGAAGAAGAAGATCTCATAACTGATTTATTCCCTCCAATAAATTATAGATCGCTAAAAATAAATTCACTTTTACAAGATGCCTGTGTGCTTTGTACCAGGTTGTAGTCATAAAAGTGATCATACCACTTGCTCCTTCTATCGATTCCCGTCTGATGAAAGGACCAGGAGTCGCTGGATCAGACATATCAGGTAATATCATAGGTAATATACATGTTGTGCATGTTCATGTGCATAGTCAAGTTAGCTACCTAGCTAGTAGCGACGAGTAGCGAGCACGTTAGTTAGCATTACATTACTTAGCCTTGTCATTTTTAGTAGCCTTACCATGAAGTTATTATTTTATTACATGAATTAAACCAAAATGTTAAACAGTAACCAAACATGATGGTAAGTATTTCGTGAAACATTTGAAGAGTAGCCTACTGCGCCCTCCACCGGGTGCTAAGGAAGCAGTTCAGGGAGAGTCGAAGGCAGGCATGGAGCTTTGCATGACATTCTTCTGGACGTGTTTCATTGTGATGACAATCTGTTTGTTGGAAAGACAGTCGTTGTGTGCTTATTGAGAGAAAATTGTTAGAAGAGATAATTATTCAAAGTGTTGTTACTTTAAAGTGTTGTTACTGACCTTTTTCTCTTTTATTTTCTTTACCTCACCTGTAACTGCTGAGACGTTGAGGAACATGCACACTGACCTGCTCTGGCAACCTGATTTCCACTGTACGTAATAGTATTTGGTTATGGTATATTATTTATATACATCAAAGGCACAATGCACCCCCCAGAGACACACATGTATTGAGTGTGATATTTTGCATAGGTCATGTGAAATCATCTTTACATACTAGAAAACTGTAGGAGCGGCAAGTTGTTTTGAAATTGAATTTTTAATATCCGATAATAAAGTTGATCTGTTTTCTTTATTCTTCTCTCTTCCCAGCTCCATCCTTCACCATTCTCTGTTCCTGCAGGTCCTGCTTGCTAATCAATGCTCATATTTTTTTACACAATTACAAATAAAGTCATTGTATTGTATGACATGAAGTTGTGCTTCATTCGGAGTCAATAATAAATTAATTCTGCCTTCAACTGCACAATGATTGTGGACTGCACCGACATCCATGTAGCTGCCCCCCAGTAAGATGAACCAAGCAAAGAGGGTCACCATCATGCCCAAGGACATCCAGCTGGCCCGCAGCATCTGCAGAGAGAGGGCTTAGACTGACCTGAGACCAGCACACCCAAACACAACGGCTCTTTTAAGAGCCACCTACAGTTTCAAAGAGTTGCAATCCTACGTTATTATAATGACTAAACTGGTTCATGTATCACTTAGTTTACTGAACCGTGATGAATGAAAGTGAAATGAGTGAGGTAGTGGTTTACTGAAGTTACAAAGACATTAATATATGAGTAACAGGTCAGTGTAAACACAAGCTTCTGTCAATTATGGATCATTCAAACTATTTATATAAAAATATGTAATAAAGTTCTAAAACAAGTATTCGGTATATTCCTTGATAGCTTTTGGAGAAGGTTGTTTTTAAGTTTACTAAAACCTATCGTTTCAACTGTTTCACTTTATAAAAAAGGAACAGGTGAGTAGAGCATCATTGAGTTTCTTATTCTGTCAGTAAATTATCCAAATGAATGTTTTTCATTATTTTAGTCAACCATAAACAAATTGATTGTACCTTTTAATGATGACCTTACATGGTCGGCAAAGTTAAATTAACTTCAGAAAATCAAATCTGTTCTGAGAAAAAAACTAATAAATGTTTAAAGATAGGAACTTGCCATCCCACTGAAAAACAGTCCGTAGAGATTTAAAGGCGTAGTTGTAGTTCAGTCCAACGTTTCATTTGGATTCATTTGACAACAGTCAACTATTTTCATAAAGAATATATATATTTTTCAAAGTCAACTTTATTGTCAATCTTACTCAGTTTGAGAGATCAAAAAGACGTTTAAATAAAATTATACAATTTACAGATATGTATACAAATATATATATCCTATATACACCATCATGTATAATGATGATGTATGATGTAGAAGGAAGTGTGTTAGATAACAAGTAAATATAGAGTTACATACAGATCCATGTTACAGCAAAAGATGGAATAACTAAGAAGCACGCAGTATAATAATAATTACATGCAACAATTAAATAACTGCTCAGCATCTCCACCACAATCCCAATCTGCTGTGTCCTGTTTTCCTCCCCTCTGCATAACACCCCATCACACATACGAAACACAACGCAGAGTCCGAGGGTGTTAAGAGTATGTTTATTTAAATGTCCTCCTCTCTACTGGCCAACACAGGGAGCATATGCTGGGTGTAGAATTGTTCCAGGAGGAGGAGATTTCCATGCCATGCAGGGTTTTTGGGGATGGGGATGATGATCGCCTCCTTCGTGGTCCACACAACAAAGTAGCAGAGACTCCGGTCTGTGATATGCAGCTGCCCTTGGACCTGGTGCCAGTATGGGTGATTCTCCTTGAGAATATATGACCCACCCTCCTCACGGAGACAGAAGGATGGTAACTAAACTGCCTCCGCGATGGTCATGTTCCTCTGGCTGTGTGGACACTTCACCTCCAGCAGGGCAGATGGCTGCACAAGTCCATCGGGTGATGCTCCCAAAACACCCGACTCACTCACAAAGAGACCAGACTCGATTCGAACACTGTCACTTGATAGGCCTCCACAAAAGCCTCCACAAAAGCCATCACCCCTTCGGCTTCGTTTACAACCCCCCAGTTGACAGTTGGCGATGTCTCTGGCCAGTGGGTTGTATGTCTCCTCTCGCTGTTGGTAAAGTTGAGACACCGGCTGGACTACTTTGGAAGTGCCAGGCTTCCTCCACTGGCACTCAACATCTGTGGAGCTGATCTGCCACATGGCAAATATTGCCAATGCTGCAGCGTGGCTGCATTTGTACATCTCCTGTGCACAATCACAGACAGCGCTCTGCATCGCGCCATCGTCTCCCATGCAGATCTGTAAAAATAAAGTAAGTACCATTTGTTAGCATGCTATAATAGATTGAATGAGCAATAATACAAGGATGGTCCGGATCTGGGGGTGGGAGGGTTTATTTTTCCATAGTTTTGTCCTCTTGTCTGTTGTTAGTTTGTTTTTTCTGTATTTTTTGTAATTTGTGCTGTATTGGTTGTGATTGTACATTGTATTTTTCTAAATGTGTATGAATACATTTTTGAAAAACATTTGATCAACAATAAAAAAGGATTTGGTAAGGATCTAGACTCAGTGTGTAGTTTATTAATTAATCAATGCTCTCTACATTAGGAAAACACATACCAGTGTACCAGAGGGAGTCACACACAGCTGTGCCTAGATAACCAAAATCCTTGAATCTACACACAGCAAATAAACTCAAATGACACAACGAGAAAAAGGAGATCACACATACAGTATAGTCGATATAAAACTGGCCGCTTCAATCTGAAGAGCAACTAAAACAAAACACGGGAGTGTACCTTGTTCTTGTGAACACTAATGTTATCCACAGCATACACAGAGACCACGAAGTTCTTAAGGAGAAAACTAGTTGCTAAAACAAAACACGTTAGTGTACCTTGTTAGCTAATGTTAGCTAGCTGACATTAACGTTAAACATTGCACTCATATTACTCACCGAAACCTTGTAAAGCCGGTCCCGCATGCTGGCTCTTACAGAACCGACTAACTCCCCTTTCATATAGGTACAGCTCTCAACGTGCCCAGACTTGTAGTGATTTTCACCTCGTAAAATAATTGTATTCTCATTCTGAAAGAATGTGGTGAAATGTGCTAACGTGACGGCCATCTTTATGTTGGTGACGCGTATTGTGCGAGACCAGAGACCTGTAGTTCACTGAGCGGTTTCACAAAAAAAAAATTGTAACTTCACAGTTTTACGACACATTTTTATTTTTTTGACTTGCAAAATGTTCTTTTAAATTGACAAACATCATATGTGTCATTCGTGGCACAATTCAAACGGGATCAAAAGATAACCTTTCTCTCTCCATTGACTTCAATGTATAATTTTCCGCTTCCGGGGTCCCATGGAGGCTTTCGGAAGGGGAGGGACTTCGCCTCTCCTATGGCAAAGTCACGCCCATCTACTTCCGGTCCATGGGACCTTATTTCTGAAAAATTATCTATTGAAGTCAATGGGGAGAGAAAGATTATCTTTCGATCCCGTTTGAATTGTGCCATGAATTACACATATGATGTTTGGCAATCTTAAAAAATAATTTCCATGTCAAAAAAGTCACAATATAAGACAAATACGCAACTAGAAAGACTACAAATCCCAGAGTCGCGTAAGTGATGTCACAATTGTTTTCCTCCACTAAGAGATAGCTAAGATTAGCACCATATAGATATAATCTCTCTATATGGCGCTGGCTAAGATAAGATAACTTTAACAAGATGCCTGTGTGCTTAGTACCAGGTTGTTGTCATACCAGCAATGGGTCTTGCTCGTTCTTTCGCTTCCCATCTGATGAAAGGACTAGGAGTGGCTGGAAACAAGTTAGCTACCTAGCTAGTAGCTAGCACGTTAGTTAGCATTACAGCCTTGTCATTTTTATTAGCCTTAATATTAAGTAACATTAAGTAACCCAAAATGTTAAACAGTAAGAGTAGTAGTCATATTTCGTGAACCCTTTGAAGAGTACTGTCACCGGTGTGATCATTCTATAATACACAATTTAAGCCCGGGGGAGAAATGATAACGCTAGCATCGGCGATCGCCGATCTTTTCTACTTCACGCTATCTGCACAAATGGTTGACATTAAACATTAAAAAGACCAGGCAGTTCAGAGAGAATCAAAGGAAGGCAGCTTTGAATGACATTCTTCTGGACGTGTTTCATTATGGTGATAGTGAGGGTAGTCAATCGTTTTGTTGACAAGACAGTAGTGACGGCCATCTTGGTGACGAGTGTTGTTCTGCGAGACCAGAGATGTAGTTCATTGAGCGTTTCACATAAACAAATGTGTTACTTCACAGTTTTAGGACACATTTTTTTTGTTGACTTATCTTTTAAATTGACAAACATCATATGTGTAATTCGTGGCACAATTCAAACGGGATCGAAAGATAATCTTTCTCTCTCCATTGACTTCAATACTGTAGCGTTCACAAGGTGAGTCGGAAACAGGCTTCTCGTTATTAGGCTTTAATAACTCTTGTTCTTGACAGATGATCACAGGTAAATGTACACTTTGTGGGTTCTACCTCACACTACCCTAACTCCTACCCCTACACATATATATATAGCAGTGTCTATGTCACAACTCCCCGCCCTCCCCCGTCCGCTCCCCCAGCATCACTGTGCAGCTCTATGATTGGCAGAGAGACGGGGGATGCCTGAGTGACACCCTGGACATCCTATGCAGGGTCGCTACAATACATAATTTTTTCGAAATCAGGTCCCATGGAGGTCCACCGGAAGGGGAGGGACTTCGCCACTCTATAAGCAGCAGACTTTAGGCTTGTTTGAGACGCGTTGCGGCTCGCCTCGAAAGTAGACGAGAATAGCCGATCGCAGCCGGGGGAGGTCTCAAAAAGCTCGCCTGAAGTCGGACAGCTCGGAGTCGGCTTCGTCTTCTTCTTCTCTCGGTTTTTTGGCGGATTGCAAACAACTTTAAGGTGCATAACGCCACCTCCGGAGTCGGCTTGACTCGGTTTGCATTTATAAAGAATGCACAATCGTTAATGTCAGATATGTACTAAGTAAATACATTTGTTCCTGCTCAAGATTAGATTCAACTTTATTGTTATTGCACATATTACAGGTACTGAGACAACAAAATGCAGTTTAGCTTCTAACCAGGTGCAACAAGCAGTAAAGTGAAAAGTAATGTACACAATAGACAGAATAAAATATAAAATGAATTGAATGATGAATAAACAGTGAGGGGTATGAATACACTAGATATCAGCCTGTGAGCAGTATGAACAGTGTGTTTGAATATGCTAAGATATATAAAGTATGAAAACGGTAAGCAGTGCAAGTATAGTATAAAACATATAGATATTAATTTCATGATGATAAACATTGTGGAACAATGATGAAAAATGGGAATGGATGTGGCGACGTAAAACTGACACAAAACAACAACAAACTTTTGCCGAGCCAATTGGAGAGTTTCATCAGCAGCACGTGGTAAAAACCACCAATGAGCGCTCAGATCGAGATACCAGCGAGTCGTTTCCCATCAAGCATTTCGCTTCCGCAGCCCGTGGAGAGGAACTGCGCCACCTCGCCGCGCCTCGCTCTCAAGGCTGCGGCCGTCTTTGTCCCGCGAGATTTCAACGTCTCATGTAGGCGAGCCTCCAGAGCAAGTCGGACAAAATGACTAACCATCATGCAACGCACTAGCAAGACGTTGATCGCAACTGCGCAGGTCTCGCTTGTCTAAAACAAGCCTTTTAACTTTTTAATCATTTCTACTGGATCTTAGATCTGCGCATGCGCAATACGGGTCGGGGATTGACCAACCGGCTCCCACTGCTCTGCTGTCTGTTAACGTTGTTAAGAGTAGTGATGGGAATTCCGGCTCTTCTTGGTGATCCGGATCATTTGGCTCGGCTCACCAAGAAGAGCCGGCTCTTTCGGCTCCCAAACGGCTCTTCAGTTTACCACATATTATACCTTTTATAATTAAATCAAATGTAGCCCTGTTTTGACTAATGAATGATTTATATGTGTACACATATATCACTTAAATTAATCAATACATAATTTGTACTGAAGTATTCAAAAGTAAAAATGACTTGTTTAATAAAGGATTTTCTGTGGCCAGATATTTTCATTGCATTTACAGACCCTTGTAACTCTCTGATATACCACCCAATGAATGCACTGACTTTCTTGTAGAACCACGCTACACAAAGCAGATAGCAACACCTATAAAAACTTAAGCATAGACATTTTTAAAAAAGGGGCTACTGTATCGACATTTTAAAATTATATTTAAAGAAAAGGCCCTGATAAAACAGCAGGACTCTATTTCAGTAACTATTAAAGAGCAACTTGCAGGTTAGAGACACCAGTGAATACATGTGTAGGAAAATGATGAATACACTAGATTTTTTTTTAAAAATACAGAAATATACACTACAGTGACATCTGGCGTCCTTTTAGTAAGACATTTTCACTTCCGCATAAAAAAGCCTCCGCACGTGACCTCCCGTGTGTGACGTACCATGGGGGAGAGCGGCCGGTCTAACGTATGAATAAACATGGATCACAATGCTAGTTTTGACACAGAGGTTGAAAATATATATTCGAATGCATATGATTATAATTATGAGCCTGCTATGCGTCCAAGAGACCAGGAGCAGCCAAGGATTAGAAAAAATAACGGCCATCGGAGAGAAATGGAGCTTTGGTGTGTGGAGAACCAGTGGAGAACAGAGGCAGCGTCTTGGTGAGTGACCGGCATTAGCTACAGTTAATGTTAGCTAACGTCAGTCACATCACAACATTGTAAAGTTAGCAATCATATCAGGCTATAACTAAGCAGTATTGATAATATAGTAACGTTACTGGCAGGCAGGGGCGCCGCCAGGGATTTTGGGCCCCATGAAAAGATATCACATTGGGCCCCACCACCAGGCCCAGGCCACGCCAACCAAGCACAATGCTGTAACCACACCTCCAGAACCCAACCTCCTTTTCCTCTGAATTCTGCCCTTATGTCTTGGTAAAACATATCAAATCCTGCATTAACATTTTTAATTGTAATTTTCAGGCAAGGGGCGAGACACGGCAGGCAAAAACATCGTGTTTCAAGTACTGGTCTATTTTGAGATTTTGTGCCATTTTGATTCTATAACATGTTTTTCTTTCAGGCTTTTGGAAGGAAAACCGTACAAAATACACATTTTAAGTGTTTATTTTACTATAGTTGTCTATTTGCGTCTGTAGATTTATCCTAAATTCACCAAAAGTTAGCATTCTAATGTAACATAAAGTACCGCGACAGCTGAGTGTGTGCACCATGTCAACAGAGATATCGTTGGAAAGCTGTAGAGGCTTCTTAATACTCAAATTTCCCCTCCTCGACTCCCCTCCTCGGTTCCCCTCCTCGAGACTTAGGCTGCTTCTCAGGTCGATTAAATGTAATCCTTGCTTCCCTCACTTGCGTCGTTTCCCTGCGTTTAGTCCCTCCCACCAGGGAAGCATGGAGGGACGCAAGGAAACCACGAGAAGCAGGGAAATGAGTTTTAAGAGCAAAGGGACGTCCTTTCCTCCGGAGCGTCACGTGAAGCGACGTCCGTTTATGATGACGCTGCACAGCTGATCGTCTGGCAGCAGCTCTGTCCCCGTTATTTCCACACACACCCCCGCCTCTGTTAGTACACATTTACTGACACAAACATGTGTATCATCTGTTGTAGACCCAAATACATTAAATAAAATAAGAAGTCATTCTCAAAAAGATAAACGAACAATAGTTAGATTAATATTGATTAGAGTGCACAATAGAAATACAATAATTGAGAGAAGAAAAAGAGATATGTTATCTATCAAAACCCAGTTAGATTAACATTCATTGGATTGCACACTTTGTTTGTTTGTGTGGATATGCAGCACATTAACATTTCAATAGCACTTAATGACTGACTGAATGGAAATGACAATAAATTAAATTCTTAAATTGTAAAACGAAAAAAGCGATCATGAAAATGTTTCCAATAATGATTTTTGACCACTTTTGTTCAGATATATCACATATTTGTAACTAAATGATACATTAATTTAAACAAAACACAGTATAAACTGAGGAGTGAGTCCCGTGAGGTTCATGTGTTTTCTTCACTCCGCTGGGGTATTGCTCTCATGTCAAGAAGCATCAGATCAATGCATGCACTGCCTCGTCCAATCAGTGAGCGATACACAGTAAGGGGGCGGGGCGAGTGTCTGAGGATTTCATCGGAGGATGGTCTGGTGGTTCCTCGGTTATCGCTCCTCCATTATCGCTCCTCGCTCCTCGATCCTCGGTCCTCCGGCAGAAATAAGAGCCATGGGACGGTACTCAAGATGGCGCAGGCAAATCAACTTCCGGTGAGACCGAGGACCGAGGAGCGAGGAAATGAAAATAGTCGACCTGAGAAGCAGCCTTAGACCCGCCCACAGGAGATGCGAGCGGAGGGACCGAGGAGGGGAAGCAGCAGACGTTTAAAGAAATGAGAACTCCTCTCCTCTGAGCGGTCATATTAAAGCGACGTCCGTTCATTATTACGTGGCAACAGCTGCATCAGCTGTCGAGTGTTTTGTCACAGCGCTGTATCTCTGTTCAACTCAGTCTCATGGCATTTCGTGTTCACCAACACGATTTTTAATCTATTGATTCGTGTTCACCAACACGATTTCCCCCTTTTTTTCGTGTTGCACAGCACGATTTTAAAAGCAATGTATTTCTACTGGTAATGACGCTCATGGAAGCACGGCATTCGTTGTGTCGGCTTGCCCTTAAAGGCAATGTGAGCGTCCATTCTCATTGGATAACGGAGAATTGTACACCCAGAAGTAAGTATTCCCCTTACTGTCGATTGATTGTACAGTGATATCTGCACTACTCATCGACTAAAAAACACCAGATTATCCTTGTTAATTACACAACATTGATTGGTTTAAATTGTGTGCAATGCTTTTGTATTTTTCCCCTTCGATTCGGAGAAACAAATATTTTTTTCGGAGTAAAGGATGGCAGAAGACACTACACTACGCAGAATCCCCAGCTATCGTTTGGACTACACCATGTGCTCTGTTTGACAAACCCCGTTTTTTTTCACCATTAATTCCAATGGCTGGCGTCTATGTCACGTGATCTTCAAATTTCTCCCTGCAGAAAAAAAAACATGGCCGAACTTCGTTTTATTCTCGGTGGAAAATGCCTAGGCTATTTACAGTTAGTTTGGCCATTAAAATGCGTTTTGATGTCATTTGATGCGAGAAATATGAGTTGTTATTTCAGATTATGTGTGCAGTGGATGTACATGATCTTTAGTTTGCTAGTTATTACGAAGATTACTTCAGGAAGTTTTCATTGTTACCAAGGTGGTTGCTAGGGACGCTGCTATCGATATTTATTTCCGTTATGTTGTGTAACTGTTTAATGGTGTTATCTTTATTGCTACCCCCTTCCCTGTCAATGTATAGTGTTGTTCCACAGCGCAAACATATTAGTTTAACAACATCTGCATCTAAAGATACGTTATTTTCCCATGTGCAATTCCAGTCTCACATCTCACAGCACATCGTCATTAACAAATACCGGAAACAGACCGAAAACATTAAAAAAATATATATAATACTTTATTCCGAGTGTGCTTGCTTTTCTCTTTGAAAGTCATCACATACCGGCATTGTAATACACGGTTCGGCTGCATTAAATATTACATATCTGCCGTAGTTCTGTATTTATAGAGCCCTGATGAGAAGACTTCTAGACAAACATGAGGAACTGAAAACGTGACGTGGATCATAAATATATCAGCCATTAAACAACATCTTACATTTATTTGCACACAATACGTCTCCTTGCAGTATCAACACTAATTCGGCTGACTTTTATATTTGATCCAATTGGTAGATAGGCTGTATTTACACCATAACGGTGCACAGCTGATATAAAGGGACACCTAGTGGTTAAAGCATGTTATTGAATTTCATTATTTTTATTATTAGATATTAATAGGATCCCTATAAAGTATATTCATTACTCGTTATTCTCTACTAATAGTTAATTAAAGACTGTATATAATGACTATTTTGCACATCCCTTTCAAGATTTCAAGATTTTCTAAGGTTTATTGACACAACTATGGTGTAGTTCTGCATTGAATGAAAAACTTGGGTTGCAGGTTCCTCAATAGTGCATTACAAGACATCTATCAATATTTGTGCATACCTCCAGCAATGTTAACTATGTTGAAGCACTTATTTTAACTGATATTATACATAATGTATTATACTCTTATAAGATGTATGTATGTAGATATTTAATCTCCGGCCTTGTCAGGTATTGAACAATCAATCAATAAATAAAGAACACAGAATTGTTAAATATAAAACACAGAATTGTGTGATTATACTAAATGATTTACAAATAAACACCACTGCATACAACTGTTACACATGCTGATGTAACGCAAATGTTCCAACTTGGGATCAATAAAGTATATCTTAAGCTGATCGATGGCTACTGCCATATTTGCAAAATGTGCCTCTGAACCTTGACAAGTGCATGTTTCAGGCTTATCAATTAATGTAATGTAATGTAATGTTATCAATTAACAACAGGGGTCAAAAACACAAGACCAGCTGCTAAATAAAGCTCTGCTGACCTTAGCTGGCATGTGTGTATATATATTAATGCTGCCATTAATGCTGTGACGCGGTGTGGACCCGTTCAAATCCAGTTTTGGACAGTCTGCCGTGGTTCCATCCCATTTCAAGTGCTGTTCGAGGCTCGGTAACCCTAGGAGCACACTCTCCAATCACAGAGCTTGAGGACTATCACGGGGTTTGTTAAACAGAGCACATGGTGTAGTCCTAAACGATAGCTGGGGATTCTGGGTAGTGTAGTGTCTTCTGCTATCCTTTACTCCGAAAAAATATTTGTTTCTCCGAATCGAAGGGGAAAAATACAAAAGCATTGCACACAATTTAAACCAATCAATGTTGTGTAATTAACAAGGATAATCTGGTGTTTTTTAGTCGGTGAGTAGTGCAGATATCACTGTAAAATCAATCGACAGTAAGGGGAATACTTACTTCCGGGTGTACAATTCTCCGTTATCCAATGAGAATGGACGCTCACATTGCCTTTAAGGGCAGCTGACACAAACGAATGCCGTGCTCCATGAGCGTCATTACCAGTAGAATACATTGCTTTTAAAATCGTGCTGTGCAACACGAAAAAAAGGGGAAAATCGTGTTGGTGAACACGAATCAATAGATTAAAAATCGTGTTGGTGAACACGAAATGCCATGAGACTGGGTTGCTCTGTTAGAATCAGCTGAACATTGTTCCCCCACATATTTACTTTGTATTCATTGAGAGTGCGGGTATAATGAGACAATAACAGGCTACAGATGCGGACACACACACACAAATATATTTATATAAATATATACAATTTAAAGTATGAGAGCACTCTCATAATAACGTAACACAATCAGAGACTGATATCCCCCCCCCTCTCTCTGGTCGCTGAAATGGGGAATTGAAATTACGGGCCAAAAGTTGTATTTACAAGTATTAACTTGTAATAATAATAAGCCACTTACAATTCTCCGTGAGATCAGGGAGCAGATATAAGATGGAAGTTTCCCTAACATACAAAGCCATGTTAGGGAAACTTCCATCTTATATCTGCTCCCTGATCTCACGGAGAATTGTAAGTGGCTACTGCCTGAGATCGAATGCTGTGGTTTTATTAAATGTGCCAACTGCTAGGACTGTCTTAGGGAAGACAGCTTTTAGATGCGCAGCTCTTCTGTCTTGGAATAGTCTGCAAATTAAATGGAAACTGAACAATCTGGTGCCACTAAATGTTTTTAAAGCTCGGTTGGATGCTACTCAATCGGAAGCTGTTGGTACCTGTTTATGTGGATAATTATGTAAATGATGACTATATGATGTCCTTTTGTTGTTCTATTTATGTTGTTATGTTTCATGTGGAACTACTTGAGCAGGTCTGCCTTGAAAAGAGATCAATGATCTCAATGGGATTTATCTGTATAAATACAGATTTGAAATTAAATTAAATTAAAAGTAAGCAGAGGACACCCAAACTGATCCGTCTGTCCGCCGCATCTACGCACTGTACGACACACACCTACCTACTGCTACCACACACACACATCATACACACTGCCTACAGGCTACAACACATTACAGCTCCTACAGCATAATCAGGCTACAGCCGTTGTGTATTTTATTATGTGAAGCACTAAATGCGTCTTAGAAAAATATCGACTCTTTGTACTACAGCAAATAAAGAGAGTAATGTAGGCCTGTTATACTGAGTGATATTGTACACTGCTCTGCTTTCTGCACGGACCTCACAGCTGTTCTCACTGTAAACATCGCAACGTGATGAAAGCAGTTTCTAAAATAATATCCAGAGGATGCATGCAGAGCTGTCATTGGCTGAGATAAGTCCGGCCGTGCGTCACGCCTCCACCGTTCCCGGAAATGCATCCGCGGAGGAGCCGTGGAGGAACCATCAGTGTATCCTCGGTTAGAGCTCCTCCAGAGAGCCTCCTCGACGCTCGATGCTCGGTCCTCGGTGTGCATTTAGAGAAATGAGACGTCTTTCAAAATGGCGCGCTGAAATTCATTTCCGGGTCACTTACCGGAGGACCGAGGAAGTCGGAGGAGGGGAAATTTGAGTATTGAGAAGCCTCTTTCGTCTCTCTTGGGCTGCAGTCGAATAGTCCATTTAGCTTAGGAACCTTCCTAACGGAGTGAAATGACCCGGAAGTCCCTCAGTGGCAGCCATGATAAGTGCCGTTCGAATTCTCTAGAATGAAGGAAAGGAGGTTTCAAACTTCCTTTATCACCTCCTTTAGCTTAGGGAACCACTGGACCTCCCTAACCGAAAGGAGAGGAGAAAATGCTGCCCCACAATGCTTGCAGCCGCAGCATTTGACGGTCACACAACAGTCGGCCGTTCACGGAAATAATCGATTATGACGGATAAATTATATCATGAAAGTTATGGTGCTTATTAAGCTTTTTTTAAAACGTATGTGGTAAGTTGCCAAAGTGCTTTGTTTTGAACGTTCATCAGTATTATAATCAAAGAGAAATTATAAACGTTAGTTTTTACTGAAATGATCAAATAAAGTCAACATTTCACTGAGCTGTGTGGAGTTTGTTCAACTTTTAAAAGATGTTTGAATGGTGGTGATGTACACAGTGATAGGTGTTAAAGACTAACATTTATAATAAATACATTTGTATTGATTTTTAAGATATTTTCATAGTTCATACAATCATACTGGGATCCTTTTTGTATTAATGTGGACCGGAGGGAGAGGGTGACGAACATAAGTTTCACTTTCCTTTTTTATTTCAATTCCAACTTTGGTCATGAAGAATATGTTTCTCTGTTGTCCCCGTTCATAAAGCAAAGCAACAGCATCAGAGCACGGTGCAGAGTCTCTAGATGAGTTTACAGTATCCCTCGTTCTTATTAAACATCCATGTTGTAGTTGTGACGACCCCTCCACATCAGGGGCCTATACTACGAAGCTGGTTCAACCCTAACCTGGATATGTTGAGTTAGCCGGTTGGCCTAATCCAAACATACGCGCTCTCGCTAAACTGTACTACGACGCTGGTTATCAAGTGGATCGCTCAAGCCAGCCGTTTCCTATCTAGTTAGGTGCGCGTTCACATGAAAGGGGTGGTATTTGGAGCATTTCGACCAATCACAAACATGGAGAAGCGTACTGACAGCGCAGCGTCATACTTCCTGAATGAAAAGTGAACTTTAATACTAGTCAAAAATGAAGAAGTTAAACTTTAAACATCCATGACTTAAACCACTTATCCAGGATAAAAGCCACATAGTCTGCACCTGCAAGGTGAATACAGCTGGCAAAAGAAAAAGTGTTTGAATATGCGTACATTAACAGGTTTATGATATCACTGCCCCGTCTAAAACACGATTTGACTTTAATTACATTTGTCTCGAGTGTTTCGTCAACTTAATGTGTTGCTTAAATAATAATTACTTCTGCATACAGTAGGGCCTATGTGACACTGTGAGTGTTGCACGGCCAGATACGGCTCAGCTGACTCAGATACGAAATATATGATACATTATGAAGTGATATGCCGCGGACTGTACTTAATGTTACTCTGATCCGGTTACTTATGTTTGTGGTAGATATGTGGTAAGTGTTCTTAACGCTAATGTTATAATAGTCAGATTGCTCTGAAGATGGGGAGGTGATATTCTATTAATGTTCACGTTCACACAGTCGGTGATTTTTTGCCGGCCCGTCTTTCCTGCAACGGCAGCTTTTCTGTATTTCCTTTCTCCTGTAATATGACTTGATCGCTTTAAAACTCCGCACACTGAGCTCTGATTGGTCAGCAGGCAGTGCTTTCACTGAGTTGAGCTCTTAGCCTGCAACCTAACCTGGTCCCGACCAGGTTAGCCGCTAAGCATAAGTTACCATGGAGATCTAGCCTGCTAAAAAGAAGAACCAGCTTCGTAGGACCGGAAAGCCGGAGTTTTCCCTGAATTTAGCCGGCTAATCGAAAATCCTGCTTCGTAGTATACCCCCCTGGTGGGGGTGCCCGTGTGTTTTGTGTGTGTGTGTGTTTGTTCAGGTTGTTTCAGGTGCTGATGAGCCGCACCCTGTGGGCGGATGCCTATCTGATGAGCTACACCTGTATGGCGTTATATTTGTGCCTCTATCCTGAGCACGCAATGAAACATGTTGAGCATAGCAAATGCGATTGAGCGCGCACTTGAACATTTTTGAGCAGAGAGAAATATATGTTCTCTCATAAAACTCCTGCTCCGTGCGCAAGCAGACAGCTGCACGCGCTCTCTCTCCCCCGCTCGCTCGACCTCTCCAGCCTGTGCGCGCTCAGCTTTGCCTGCACTCGCTCAAGTTGTCAAAAACCGTACTGACCTGCATCATGAAAATATTGAATCTGTGTGGGTTGAAATTCTTTTGACAATGCTAAATCTGTAATAGTCGGGACAATCTATAGACCACCAGAAACAGAGTGACTTTTATGATACATTAGATGGGTGTTTGGCTGATGTGGGGGATGTAGAGACAATTATATTGGAGACTGGAACACGGATATGCAACGTAAAGACACTCAATCAATCAATCAATGTTTATTTATATAGCCCAATATCACAAATGTTACATTTGTCTCAGTGGACTTTACAGTTTGTACAAAATATCAGTATGACAATATGACACCCTCTGTCCTTAGACCCTCACATCGTACAAGGAAAAACTTCCGAAGAAACCCACAGTTTTAAAGGAAAAAATGGGAGAACAACCTCAGGGAGAGCAACAGAGGAGGGATCCTCTCCCAGGACGGACAGGACGTGCAATAGATTGCCGTGTGTAAATTCAAAGATAATACATTTGCAACATAGACACGTCAGTCTCAAGTCCTTCAGTAGGATTTGTGATCTGCACGGCTTCAGCCAGCTAATCACCCAACCCACCCGGGTATGTGAAACAACACAAACTACCATTGATCTCATTCTGACCTCTGACAAAGTCCAGGATCTCCAGTAAAGGGGTTATAGCATGCGGTTTAAGTTGATCATTATATGATATTCTGTACCCGCAAAAAGCTAAAACAAAGGGCCGGCTGTCACAAAACAGTCATATCAGAGACCTCACAAAAACTACTCTAGCGAGGCCTTTACCCTAGAACTGGAGAGCCTGGACTGGTCAGATGAGCTCAGTGGTACACAAGTGAAGAAACATGGCTTGGTTTCAAAAACAAATTCTCTCTGCAATACTCAATGATTTGGCCCCCCATAAGAACAACCAGGGTAAAAAATCGCGCTGAGCCGTGGATGCACTCCGGCAATACTGACCGCCATGAAAACCAGAGACCAAAAATGCTCTGAGTTTCATAAAAGTCAGTCAATGCTTTCCAAAAGCACGAGCAGTGAACTCCAGGCCCACGTGACTGAACTAAAAATTGAAAGAACAGACTAAGAAATGACGTAAGCTCCATGATCAAACTGCCAAAAAGAATTTCATCAATGTCAAAACTGAGGAAAACAAAAATAAACCCCGTGAACTTTGGAAATTACTCAATACCAAGATTGGCTGCAGTAAAAAAACTCAAACGAGATTTTCCTAACTTAAACATAAAGACAGATAACAGGCTCATCACAGCACAACTGGATGTGGCCAAGTACTTGAAACATTTTTTTTCACAACATAGCCACAACTCTGTAAATAAATTACCCTCCCACTCAGGGCTTTTTGGAGTAGATCACATCATGACCTACAAAAACCTAGGGGTACGCAAAGATGATTTCAGTCTAGCAAGGGTTAACAACAGCAGAGGTACTCATTAAACTGAGCGCCCTCCAACCTAACAAGGGCCCACTGGCCACGACATATCCCCTCCAAATTCCTCAGAGACACAGCAACCGCCATCTTACCAGTCATAGCTCACATAATTAACCTCTCCATAAAACAGGGAAAAGTACCCAAAGACTCAAAATTGCAAGAGTAACCCCCCTGCACAAAAAGGGCAGCAAATTGGACCCAGGCAACTACCGCCCTGTTTTCTATACTTACCTCCATCTCGAAAGTCATGGAAAAAATAGTATATGAACAGGTCGAAAAGTACCTCGCGGAAAATAAACTAATCTATTGAATTTCAATCTGGTTTTAGAACATCCCACTCCACTGACACATGCCTTCTTTATTTGATCGACCACATCAAACAAGAGGTGGACGAGGGCAAGTACTGCGGCATGGTGATGCTGGACCTACAAAGGCTTTCGACACTGTCAATCACCCCCATTCTGATTGACAAGCTAAAAGCAATTGGTTTTGATAACTATCGGTGAGCTGGATGCCAATCCTACCTGGAGGGGAGAGGAGAACAGATGGTGGAGGGTAAACGGTACTCTGTCCCCCCCCCCTCCCAGTGAGCTGTGGTGTTCCACAAGGAAGCATATTAGGTCCGTTACTGTTCCTAATTTATGTAAATGACATGTCATCAGCATGTGACTGCAACTTGTTCCTGTTCGCGGACGACTCAGCCCTGCTGGTCTCTGACAGGAACAGGTTGCAGGTTGAAAAACCCCTCAGCTCCGAGCTCGGCAGAATCTGCACCTGGCTCGCCGATAATAAATTATCATTACACCTGGGTAAAAACAGAGTCCATTCTCTTCGGTTCGAAACATAATCTCAGCAAATCCGACACACTTCTCAGTTGCAGTGGGTGACATTATTGTCACAAGTAAGAAGGAAATTACTATACCTAGGATCTATCTTGAGGCAAACCTCTCCTGTGACAAAATGGCATCCAATGTAATAAAAAAGTCAATCAAAGAACTAGATTCCCTATACCAGATCTCCTCTCTGGTAAACAAAAACACCCTGAAAACTCTGGCCGGAGCACTCATTCAAGGGTACTATGACTATGCTTGCACGTCATGGTACCATAGCACTCCCAAGGCGCTAAACATAAAACTTCAAACATCGCAAAAATAAACTGGTCAGACTACTGCTTGACCTTCATCTAGAACCCACGTACCTCACCTCTGCCCACTTTGACAACCTAGGATGGCTTAGAGTAGACGACAGAGTACAAGCTTACTTTGCAATGGGACTGGTCTACAAGATCCACTACACCTCTATGGTACCCAGGTTACATGTCAAACTTCTTCCCAAAGGTCAAGGGAATACCATGATCATAACACCAGAGGGAGCTCCACACAATCATGTGAAACCCCAGATTTGGCACAAAAAGGGGGAATACACGTTTCGCAATTATGCCACATCAAGGTGGAACGCTCTTCCCTCACCTGTTAAAGGAAAGTAAAAACTATACTTACCTTCAAAACCTCTCTTAAAGAGCACCTTCGGGGGAGAGCATTGCAAAACTGGCCCCCTGGGTAATAGTACAAATCTCAACCTGTGGACAGCTTCCCCCCCCCCCCCCCCCCCCCCCCCCATCTATGTATATACTCGCATTTTAGACTCTGTTACTAACTACTGAAGATGAATTGGAAATGGGGGACGCTGATGTAAACAAGACGAAAGTCTTTCTCTGGTCTGCATCCCCTTAACAATTGTATGTTTTGAGCTGTACTGTACTGTACCCAATATACAAGCTGTTAATAAACTTTTCAATCAATCAATCAATCATGCCTGGCTCCTCCGGTTTGTATCCCTGTATGTAAAGAGGGACTGGTCATATAGTACCGGGTAGTACCTACCGCCACGATAATTTCTCCTCCATTTTTTGACATATGGGAAATAACTGCGGTCTGGCTCTCCCAACATACACGCGGTTTGATTGGCTAGCGCTTGTGCTGTCAGATTTGCATACGCAGGATTTGATTGGCTGACGCCTCCGTCGAGGGCGGCAAAAGTAGAACATTGCTCTACTTTTGCAGCGAGCACCGCGAGAGAAGCTACGCTTGCTCCCACAATGCAGTTCGGCAAATCGTAACGTCACCCCCATTCAAAGTGAATTGGGCAGAAGCGTTGACAGCGGCAACGCACGCCGCCGTGTGTAGGGGCCATCACTCCTTTGGGCACTCTCTCTGTGCCAGCTTCGGGGACCTGATGCTGGTGCCCATTTAGTGTTGTGTTGAAACAAATAAACTAGATATTCTTACCCTCTCGTCTCGCCTCCCTGTTTTATGTTACAGCCCATGAGCCGGGTTCTATACAACCGCTGTATAGAAAACTGTAGTTTCCATAGTTTCCCCAACAGCAGCAGACGCCACATTCATGACGGTCCGCTGGCGCATCATAAACACGTCGGATAGTGAAAGTGCATTCGGATTCTCTAATGTACCGCAGTCTCCTCTTTCTCCTAAGTCCTTTTGAATTCTCCTATCCACTATCCCTTAACCCCGTGACGTTTCACTCAGAGGTCAAGGAATAGGAGATAGGGTTAGAATTTAGGAGCTGATTTTTGGATTATCGGAACGCAACCCAGCTCTCTGAGTTTCAGCTCAGTTTTGAAGCAGGTTCCAAGCTTGAGGGGCAGCATAACTGAACGCTCTTTTCCCAAGTTCAGTACGGACCTTTGGTACAGTTCAAAATAACATTTCTCGGATCGAAGCCGATAGGATCCTGTGCATTTTCTATTTATATACATCCTTAGATAAGGGGGAAGAGCACCAAGAATAGCCTTATAATATAAGGATGTGCCAATGTTTCCAGTCGACTCTACGCGTGGTCAGGGAAGACCATCCAACACGAGTGTATAGATGCAGTGGGTGCGTCAAGGATCTGAGGTTGTGTGATGAATCTCAGTGCACCCGTGGTAGACGGTATCCAGCGAGTGAAGGCACTGAGAAGATGCATTCATATAAACCACATCTCCATAATCCAGCACAGACAGAAAGGTTTGCAGACACTAGTCTCTTTTTGGCCTCATAGGTAAACAAGACTTGTTTCTAAAGAAAAAAACCTGATTTTTATTCTTAATTTTTTTCAAGAGTTCCACAATGTGTGGTTTAAAAAGAAAGCGAATAGTCAATTATAATTCCCAAGATACTTATATCTGCAACACAGATTCAATCTCCATCCCCTGCAAGGTGGTGATAGGAGGAAGGTTCAAAACCTTGGTTTTGCTTTCGAGAACATCATTAGCTTTGTCCTTGGCAGCACTTTAAACAAGTTTCAAATCACACATGTTTGGATTGTACAATGTTAAAAGCATTCTGGAGCTGACAAAGAGCCTGCTTCGGGGGTGGACGCAGAACAATAAATAACTGTATTCATCAGCATAAAAATGCAAATTTGCATTCAAAACATTGTTATTAAGACTGTTAATGTAAATAATAAATAACAATGGTCCTAAAACAGATCCCTGTGGCACACCCTTGGATACCTGAAGAGATGTTGAAGTTAAGCCTTCTGCCCGCACACACTGTGATCTGCATGAAAGATAAGTTCTCGAAACCAACAGACAGCCATACCTGAAAGACCGATTCTAACAAGTCTTTGTAACAGTAAGGCAATATCCACTGTGTCAAAAGCCTTGACAAGTCAATAAAAAGTGCTGCGCAATGCTCTCTATTGTCTAAGAAGTAAATAAGATAATTTACTACTTTTAAGGCAGCTGTTGTAGTGCTGTGTTTTTTTCCTAAAACCAGATTGAAACTCAGATAAAATATTATTTATTGATAAAAACTCCTTCATTGGAAATTGACCAGAGATTCCAGTACTTTATTTAAACACATAATTTGGAGATGGGTCTGTAGTTGTTTAGAGTGGGGTCACCCCCTTTTAACAGTGGGAGAACAAAAGCAGATTTCCAAATAAGGGGAATTTCGTTTGTCTCCAAGGACAGATTAAAAAGATAAGCCGAGGGCAAAGCTATAAAATCAGCTGCTAACTTTAAAAAGTATGGCTCCAGGTTGTCAGGACCTGCTGATTTTCTTGGTTCCAAACTTTTCAGGGCTTTATGCACCTCTGAGACTGTTACTGGAATAAAATTAAACGGTTCACCCTCCCAGATACCACCGTCAGAGCGATCAGTGGCTCCTTGAGCTATGTTCTGCGAGGTAAACAGAGAACCAGAGTCCTCCTTCACAATGCAATGTGGAAGCTCTATAACATTTTTGTTTCCAGCTAATGATTTAATAGTTTTCCAGAATTTAAGGGGATTATTTAGGTTGTCTGAAGTTTCAGTTAGGAGATGATCCGCTTTGGCTGTTTCTGATTTTAACGGTAAATGCATTTCGCAGCTGCCTGAAGAGCAGCCAATGTGACCCAAGACCTGTACTCCTGGCTTTTGACCATGCCACATTGCGCTCGTGTAGTAAATCAGAAAGATCTGATGTGAACCATGCATTGTCTCTGCCTTTTACTCTGTAGTTTCTTAAGGGGGCATGCCTATCAACTATTTTAATAAAACCATCATAAAATAATGTCCAGGCAGTTTCAACATCTGCAATGAGATTGATTTTGTCCCAATCAAATAGAAACAGGTCGTGGAAAAAAACCCTGCTCTACAAAATGTTTCATATCACGCTTTATGCTGATACGGGGTTTTGTCTCAGGGACTTTTGTATTCCGTACCGTGGCAATGACACAATGGTCACTGATGTCATTTGCAAATACAGAAGCAGGGGTGTATTTATGAGAAGCATTTGTAAGGATTAGATCAATTAAGGAGGATTTTTCAGGAGATTTCAGATTGGGTCTAGTGGGTCTGCCAACCATCTGAAAGAGATTTAAGGAATTGCAGTATGTTTTAACATCATCAGATGCTGGTAGCAGCCAGTTCCAGTTAAGGTTACCCACAATGACAATTTCAGTATAGTTAAGACTGGACAAAAGCTGCATTAAAGATGGTAAAGTATCACTGACAGCTGAAGGTGGTCTGTAGCAACCAAGAATACATAGAATACAGAATTGCAGTTCAAAGGGCTTCATACTTTACAGTTGACATCTCTTAAAATAGTCACAGATATAACATAGCATACAGTTACCAGTAAAATACATTTTGATCTGAAATGTCTGTCACCACTTTGCAATACAAAGTGACACCCATGCCTGTAGCAGGCTATTAAATAGTCTACACATGAGCCAAACTAATTCAACACATCAGTCCTTTAGTAAATGTATCCTTCCTGAAAGTTATAATCTGTTTTTGTAGATACTGTTTTAGAAAGATGTAAGGTAAACTTGTTGTCATTTTGGATGTAACAGTTCTACCATTGGTGTTTATGCTTATCCACTTTGCAATGACACAAAAGCAACACATCCTTGTGAGAAAGAGGAGCGAGGGAATATTTACCATGTAAATGATTTGTTTAATTAAATGGTTATTTTTATTTGTCAGCACTAATACGCTGTCCAGAAGGCTGAGGTATAGAGACAGCGTATATAAACAGCTTTCAGCAGCGTTGAGCTACAACAATAGAAGGAACATTTCAAGCATGCCAATGCACGTATACTCTAAAACCACTTAAGGGCATGAAAGTGCTTTAATTGCACCAGGGTCATAGACGTTATTGCTGATCAGCGCGGATCAAACGGACAAGTTCCAGCACAGCCAGAAAACTTCTTTCTCACAGTGTCTTTCCAAACCCATCAGGGTAGACCTGCTACTTTTTCCTCTAACAGTCCCTCTCTCCTAATCTACCTGACTTCAGTACACTGAGTGCAAAAAGGGGCAGGTATTGTCCTCCATTCTTCTCACTTTCTCGTTCTGACAGTAACTAGACACGGCCCTGTATTGTCCCATTGTTGCCTTTAATTACTGGTCGACTTGGGTTCAGAGGAATCAACTTACATCGCCCTCTTTTCCTTGCCTATGGGAAGGTAGGCTTTTTTCACATGGACCTAGAGGAGTGGTGATTATGCACCAAGCCTAGCTTTGGATTAATGTTACAGCACACACAATTGCTATTGAGAAAAA
The DNA here is from genome assembly GCF_902827175.1 of Gymnodraco acuticeps. Classification (NCBI taxonomy): domain Eukaryota; kingdom Metazoa; phylum Chordata; class Actinopteri; order Perciformes; family Bathydraconidae; genus Gymnodraco; species Gymnodraco acuticeps. The sequence goes on from NW_022990440.1 coordinate 4,059,327, forward strand.
AAAACACATTTTGAGGTTAAGTGGACGGCCACAAAGATTTAATTTCTCTATGTGGTTGTGTGGATGCCAGCATTTCTTTAGGAGATCCCACAAAACCTCAGTTAAGAAATCTTTTGTAACCTAGTGTGTCTCAAACTAAAGCGTTCATCCAACATGTGTTTGGCTTATGTGTGGCTAATGAAGGTCATTTACTACACAAAGGAGCAACAACTGTTATCAAGAATCACTGTTAGGATGCTTTTGAGGAAATGTGCTCAAACATTGTCACCAATAGAGGGAGTAAGAGGATCAGTTACTCTTGTTTGTGCTTGGATGTGTGTGGTTATGGTAAAATGATGAAACTATTGCATTTGCAAATAACCTGAAGCCAAGTGTAGCATTACAGTGTCCCCATATTTGAAAAAAAAGCCAGCATAAGTGCCCTCTTGGTTGCTCTTCTGGAGGACATAATGTACTGAAGTGCCAAAGGCTGCACACTAAAAAAGTGGTTTGAACTACTTTCCATAAAATGCATCAAGCTTGGTAGAACTTATAATGTACTTGAACAGGTTTATACACTACCTGTAAATTGTTACAATATTATGGTATTATTATTATATTGATTATATTATTCAGTCACAGGTTGAAGATGGCCGCAGAGAGACTTACTGATTTGTGACCTCAACTTCTGAGAGCATGTATAGGATTATTAAATAATAAAGTTCTCAAATACTCAATTCAGAAGCTTCGGAGATTCCACAGGGCACAAGATTTTTAATTATTGGATGTCTTACAGCATTTTAAGGGAGACTTAAACAGTTTCAACTTTGTGTTTTTGACCCAAAGTGAGCCTTTGTTGTTGCACATGCACATCTACAGGAAGCTGTGTGGAAGCACGTGCACACATTTGTCAGAATCCCTTTACTTTTGCATAGAGTTGCAATGCCAGTTGTCTTTGGGTTAGGGTTAAATAGCACACACCACTGCCCAGTTCATCAGAAACAAAACCAGCACTTAAACAGTTACAGAGTGAGCACTTGTTGAAATAAAAACTCAGAAACACCTTTTATGAATTAAGAAATATCCATAGCAAACATCCAGAGTGTTCCAGCTTGTTACACGTCCTTCCATGTTTGTTTTGTTCATGGTGTTCCAGTTGTAAAGCTGACCTCCTGCTGTTACCCTCTAACATGTGCAGGTTGCATGCTTGACCTCATCCTGGAGGGAAACCAATGGGTTACACATGGCACTTTAAATCCTTCCTGCGTATGTGTGCGTGTGTGTGTGTGTGTGTGTGTGTGTGTGTGTGTGTGTGTGTGTGTATCTAAGCAGTCTGGGATTAATTTTGCATATTTGATAAATATTTAACTTCATAGAAAAAAGAAGGGTAGGTTGCACCATCCAAACACTGCAGTCTGGGATTAGCTTGAACTGGGCCTGCTTCTCTGCCACTTGAGTGCATGCATACATCTTGAAGAGCATTGAACATAAACACAATAATAAGCACAACACCAGTTTAAAAAACATGCATACAGTGTTTATTTTGCAACCAGGACACGTTAAATAAAACTACAAAGATACTTCACTTATACAAAATATATATCCCATTCACATACAAAATAACAATAATTTACTGCATAAATTAAACATTTCACGTTTTTTTTGCTATGTACAATTTCATGAAAACAATGTTTTGGCCCCTCTAGATGATTTCCCACAGGGCTTCCGGTGAGGTTTTCATGTCATCGAACACTACACGACAATCACGTCAACGACAGTTTGGGAAAAGACCATTTCCACCGCTCAGAAGAAAGCGTGGAATTTTCCGATTGACTGGAGGATGGGAGTTTGCATAATTCACCAGGCTGTCCAAACAAATATGCCCTTGTTAGATTTTAACCGTCAGATTCCGTTAGCTTGTGTTTGATGAGAACGCACATTAATTTCCCATCGCTCCCACATCTACGGCCTCTTTTTTTTCTCCCTTTCTGTACGCATGGTCTGCCTCCGAACATCACAGACCCAGGGGCATGTGTTCTTGTCTTGCAATAATTAACATGAGTACAGTTGAGCAGACAGGGAGAATATAGCCTCACATTTTTACAAAACTTCTGATTGACAAAAGAAAAGTTTTTTTTTTTAAAGGCTTCAAATGTTTTCTGATTCTTGGAAAACTGTACATTTTCTGACTTGAATGTCCCCGTGATGCTGCATCGTGTTTCTCCTTTTGTCTCAAATGCTCAGGTTGCTGCACTAAGTACGTTTTCACTGAAACTGAATGCAAAACTCAAGAAGTACTATTTCATCTTGTAATTGGAAGCAAATGTAAGTGCGCTGCGGTTTTCAAACATAATTTCTATTTATCCTGTCAGAGAATGATTGGGGTGACTATCATACCTACGCCGATGGCAAGCTTTTACATTTGACCTTTCACAAGGAGTTTAAATGTCACAGCAATGGCACAGAAAATCGTGACAGCTAGGACAGCTGGTTATATTTCTGTCTGGGGATATTGTTTGCGTTAAAATAATTTGGCTTGATATCAAGCAAGTTCAAGAGCGGTGGTGGCCCAGGCCGTAGGGACTTAGCATGGGAACCGGATGGTCACCGATTCGAGTCCCAGAATGCCTAAGTAGTACGAAGGTGCCCCTGAACAAGGCACCGTCTCCTAACCATACATAATGGCTGTCCACTGCTCCTAATACTAGAATGGGTCAATGCAGAATCCTGGGCGGCAGTAGGGACTTGGCATGGGAACCGAAGGGTCGCAGGTTCAAGACTCGATCGACCAAAATACAGAGTGTTGAATGGTAGCTGTATTGAGTATGTAAGTCGCTTTGGATAAAAGCGTCTAAACAAGTGTCAGTTGTGTCAAGCTGGAGAGGTGTCAGTTAGGCTTCGTGGCAATGCTGAGGTGTCCTTAACTGTACACCCCCCCCCCCCGCGCCGGAACACTGGCAGCCCTTTCGCTCGGCCAACCCTCTTATAGTCTATAGGTTGATTGTACATGTGTGTATTCGGGCTCATGTGTAATTTTAATGTGTGAATAATGTTGTGTTTTTGTTTTAATATTTTAATTTAACTTTTTACATTTATTTTATTTCCTTTTAATACCACTGTAAAGTGTCTTTGAGCACCCGAAAAAGCGCTTAGAAATTAAATGTATTATTATTAATGATGTTATTGTTGATACAAGTTGATCTTATTCTTAATATTAGTCTTGTAGAATTTAAGAAATGTACCACTGTGAAAAGGGGAGAAAAACCAATCAGTCTATACCTTTAGGCGAAGTTGACGAGAAATTACTTTTTTCAAATGCCCTTGACGAGACACAAAATGAAAGGGCGGGACATAAATATCATCACTGAATTACATAATATACAACAATATTCACCCCGCCTCCCGTAATTAAAAGACAACTTAATAAGAACAATATGTTCAGTAAATGTCCAAGACTACACATAAGAGCACACAAAGAAATTAGAAACAAATGTTTTTTTTTCAAAGCCTTGTCCGTTTCTACATGAAGAGTTCTATCCTAAAATGTTCATTATGATATATCCTCATGTCCATCATGTAGTAAAAATGTAAAATATCCGGAGAGGTTTTCAGTTGAGTGGAATATGTTTTAAAAGACTTAATGCTTTCAATCTCTGTACAAGATGTAGCATTTTTTCTTTACTTTACATTTAAGTGGTAGCAATCCTATTTCGGAATGAAACTCTTCACATCCACGCTGATTATAAAGACTTGAGTGAGGGACCCGAAACAGATGTGATGCATCTGAGACAAGGGAAGAGGAGCTCCTTAAGGCACTTGAACACCATCAAACCAAAAAGACTCCCACCCACAACCGAGCAGAAAAAGCCCTCAGATCTTCCCAAGCCTCCCTAATGGCAGTTTGTCTGCAAACTGCACCACCCAACCCCCACTCAAGGGGAACAACACTAGTTATCTCTACACGCAAATACACATGAGTGCTGAGTGGGCGAGCGCTCTGTGATCTTTTCATTTTTATGGCGAGTGATTCATCCCCAAAGTGCTGTGATATCTACCTTCAGAATGGCGTTTCTGTATCCCGTTTCCCTCTTCTCAGAAAGCTAGTTGTTACGTGAAGCACAACAAAAAGGACACATTAGCACTTTGCATATGGACTCAAAAAGACAAATAAATAGATAACTTTGAGGGATGGGAGGATTCTGGTTTTTGGCTGTTACAAAACTGTAAAGTGTGAATCAAAGTTTCTTCATCCTCTCCTTGCTGCTGATGAAGGCTGTGACTCTGAAGCACCGGGAAGAGGTTTACCTCCCCGTTTCCGAAACAGACAGTAAGCCGTTAATCTGCAGCAGCTTGTGTTTTCTCTGGTGAGCCTGCAGTCTGGAAGGTTTTCAGGAGGTATGCTGACTGTAAGGGACATCCATGGGCGATGGAAATGGAGCCTCACTTTCTTCCTTGTATCTCTGTCAGAGCGTCCTCTTTGGCCCCCACACTCAGTGACAGCCCTGCCTGTCCCACTCCTCTTTGGTGCTGAGCAGGGTGGGAGGGCCACTTGGGCTCAAATGCCATTTCTTAGCAGTCACTTGTCATTAGCCACTCAGTTGTTCGTGTTGGCGCAGCGCCTCCTATAGTTTCATTGTCTGAGGGCCTGGCTCCTGACGGCCATCGTACAGAGCAGTTGTGTTTGGCGGTGGCGTTTGGTTAGTGGTGGTGCGCAGCTAGTTGCCCACCAGGGGGCTGAGGTCGCCGTGGTGGTTCTTTAGCTTCTTCTTGAAGAGGGAGATGGTGGAGGGCCGGTACAGGATGATCCAGGGCTCAGAGGACGCGGTGCTCTGACTGCAGCTGTCTGAACCGCTCACCGTTGGGATGTTCTGAGACCTGAGAGGGGAAAGGGAGAGAGAGAAGAGGAGAGCACGAGAGAGGGGGAAACAGAGGAATTAGAAAAGATGGTATTGGAAAGTCAGGGATTTGTAAATGGTGTCGCACTGTCACGGTGTCATTCCATGCCTGGCTTCCAATACACTTTGACTAATGGCATTAACAGCAGTGGATGCTTTAATAGGCTTCATTATCTTCCACTTTATATGTTTAATCGAACTGAATCCACTACTATTAATATTCAAAATCTAAACTCTTAGTTTTCTATACCTAAAAGCAGCAATGTTACCTACGTTGGTAAAATAGATATCACTGTAACTATGGAAAAATATTAAACATTGTGTCATTCAGTTTAAAAAACGTAAAGGAAGATATCACTGTGTAGTAAAAACTCTGCTTTAAACTTACTTCCAAATTATTGGTGTTTACTAAATTAATATTTAGGGGGAAGAAAAACTGGGTAACAGAAATTCATTTATTTTCAAGAGACCTATTAGTACATTTTTTATAAAACATTTTTTTTATTGGTTTTCAGTTGAGTTATACTTAAAGTTCAGGGTAATCAACTGTTAAAAACATACTGTTCAAAAAAAATTCTCCAATAAATTGATGTTTTCAAAATAAATGGATAATCATTTTTAATAATCGTGATATCAATTATTGACCCAAATAATCGAGATTAGGATTTTTGCCATAATCGAGCAGCCCTAGATCATCATCTGGGAAATAATAGCTTATGCTTTGCTTTTCAAATCCTAAAGGGATAGCATAGTTATGCTAATTTCCAGGTTCAAATTTGTATGTAGTGTCTCTCCTGTGACATGTCTCCATGCTTTAATGTTCAAAAAGCTCTTTATTCTTCTCACACTGCCTGTGCTGCAGCACCTCTTTTCACCCTCTGTCTGAAACCACAACCCTCTGATTGCTCAACTGCTTAGAGTTACGTGGGGATGTCACTATGTTACGGAAGGAAACAAAGGAGTCCAATCGAGGTGATGAAAGAAAAAGATTAAACAAACACAAACAAATACTTAAGATGGTCAATAGAGTAGTTTGGATTCCATTTCCTTTGTGGCTACTTTATTTCCCCTGTTTAGCTGTAACTTAAGTTATGAATCACTGACAGGAAGAAACAAACGTCATGTAGCATTTTCAATCATGTGTGATCATAGGAAGTCGCTCTGGGTTGAACCTTGGCTAAACATGAAGAACGCAATCATTTTACTTTGTAGGATGCTACAGTCACATTCAAATGTAACCACTGTGGGAATGTCTTCCTCGTCTTTCACATGTTCCAATATGACATGAAGGAAGAATAATCCTACAGATTCTACTTTCACATTTGATGCTTGGATGATCATGCACACCTCGAAACATCCTAATACTTACTTGACTGTCATATGGAGCAGCAGCTTCGCCACCATGGCGATGACTGTCAGAATGAGGAGAGCTGCCAGAGCATAAATGGTCCACACTGCGGAGAGGGAGCAACACAGTTAAAATCAATCAGATCAATCAGATGTATCACCAGGGTAATGAAAAGGAAGTAAAGCAGACTGAAAAGCCAAAGATGATTCAAACAGCGCTGCAGGCACACCTGTGAGCAGCCTTCAGCCAGCAATGTGTCAAGAAATAGTAATGCACTTTGCATTTGTTGAGAAGAACATCAGATCGCCCTTGGAGACAGAGCGCTCAGAGTTTGGAAAGAGTGATATTTGAGGAAAAGAGAAAAGCCCTGAACACATCTGTCCACCCTGCGCAGCTTTGACAAGACGCCTGTTTGTGATCAGCAGGGAGACCCAAAGTAACTTCAGTTGTGAGTCATTGACAAGAAAAACAAGCGTCAAGTAGAATTACATCTATGTGTGATCACAGGAAGTCACTATGGGCAGAAGCTCCCAGAAGCCTCTCATCAAACTAAGAGGATTTCTTAAATACTTTCCGAGAAAACCAGGTCATGCAAATTGGAAGCTCGAGCTCCAAGAAACCTCCCGCAACATCCCTGCAGAGGTAGAGAGAGGTGCAGTGTATGGGGGGTGTTAACATACTAGCGCTGTGGCTGGTGGTCTCGCCGCGTCCAGCCCACTGACCTGGCATGTTGTGCTCCGGTTTCCCGGGGCTGGACGTGATCACGTAGAGGATCTGGGAGGAGCGTCCGTTGGAGGTGCTGTTGGACCTCTCTGTGATGCCGCCAGCTAGCTGCGGCCCCGCCGTGCTCGAGACGTCCTCCGCTTCATCATCCTCACCTCCTTCGCCCTCCATTGCTGTGGTGTCTTGGCTTCTCAGTGCTGGGGAGACAAAAAGTGAGGTCATTTGGACAGGTTCTCATAGTAGATGTTGTTAACTTCAAGCAGACGCAGTGCAACATTAATGATTATTTGGAGCGGTGTTCCATTCAATGTACGTTCAGTATTCTCGTTGTAGATCTGCTTTTGGATTCCACCTTCTCCTGTGCAAGAGAGCTGTGGCTGTACTCACAAAGCTTACACATGCAAAGAGTTGCTTTTAGTGATGAAATTATACTAAAGTTCTTAGTAGAATTCTTATTATGGCGTTTCTTTAAAGTTTCCCCCTAATATTTAGAACTGGATCTTCGTAAAATGACACAATTATCTCAGTGCTTCAGTGAGCTTCTAAGGTAATAACTGATAGAGAGAGGAGTTTTTAAAGCAGAGGACAACATGATATATTCAAACACTGAATGACATTTTTGACACAGTTCATGAAAAGCTAGATTAGTCGACCTGTAGATAAAAATCAATGTGCCGTGACATTTTGTGGCTGATCTCATCAGAGTTGCGCACAAATGTCCCTCCCATCCAAAGCAAAAATAACACCAAATAAAAGTGATCACAACACTTAAGATATTTGGCAATTGGATAAATACAACATTGAAAATCACACAGTTACAGGGAAATATAGTTGGTGCTTACTAAAGCAAAAAACGAATTTATTTTAGGATGCACGGGATGCCAGTTGTGACATATAAATAAATAATAAATCTCCTTTTATATTTAATTTAATTTATGTATTTAAATGTCATTTTAAAGACAAGTTTCAGTTGTATATTTAAATGCTTTTAAAGTGTTTTATTTGTTGTAAAGCACACAAAAGGCCAAAGTGTACTGCACAACTACACAACTGGATGTGCGCTGTAATATCCTTACCACCATATATTTTGTGAATTCTCCCCAAAGTCTTTATTTCGCTCTTAGACATTTGCATAACCATGAATAGATAAGCATACAACATAAGGAATGGCTTGGAAATAAGTTCTGAGATATGGAAGAGGCTACCATCCACCTCCATTACTGAAACAACTTTATCGTTCATTTTTGTCATCTTCATGAAGTTATTCTATCTTTTTATGAATCCTGTATTCCTACTTAATTCCAGCCATATTAGAGTACTGTTAAAGATCTGATATACCTCCTCTTCTATCTATTATATCCAGGCTTTCACAGCTCCAGTTAGGCGAGCAATGTATGCTGTGCCGGAGACCCAGATGTGGAAAAGCTCTGCCATGTCATTTCTACAAGTTGAGGACACGTATCACTTAACGCCCCTTTAATTACTCCTGCGGGTAAAGTGTGCTGTTTAGCAGGCACGCAGTAATAGGACACATCACGCTGATCATGTCGTTGAAAGCATACACGGCAGTCACGAGTGAATATTTCATGCGATTGTAAAGAAACAGATCGACTTTGCAAAAACACTCATGTGTGCTGTAAACATGCGGTGTGGTGAGAGCTTCTATGCCCCCCCCCCCCACATTATTCAAAGAACTGTGTGCAATAACTTATGTTTGTTTTAACCTGCTTACAGCGCCAGATGTGGTACAGTTTGTTCATAAAGCAGCAGTGCCAGAGAGCCTGAACTATTTCGACTCATTTACGAGTTCCCGGAGGAAAGCAATATATAAATAAAATCAACTCTGCCTTTCATTTACTTCTCCTAAACACAGACGTGATTTATTTAAAATCACTGTGTTATTTGAGAATGTTCTTGCTTCTGAGAAACAAACTGTGGCATGTTGCACTTCACTCTTTCATTATCTTTTCCTAAATGTTCATTTGCAGTACGCTTTGTTTGAGAAAAACACCTCAGAAATGTATCAGTTAGAAATAAATTAAGCTTTTAAAATGTGCCTCAACCTTAGGTTTGTGTCTCTTTGAATTGAGTGGGAACAAAATCACAATTGATGAGTAATACAAATCATTGTAATTCTCAGCTTTGACTCACATTCACAAAACACCCTAAGGCTAATCACTGCTTCTATTTAGCGGAGTTATGAGAGATAAAAACAAATGTTTACTGGTTCTCCCTTTGACGTACTCCAGCTGCTCTGCCTCAACTCATTGGGATTTAATGAGTGTTCTTAACACATTACAGTTCAACCTGACAGTGATGTTCCCAGAACTTCCCACATGTTTCCCATTTGCAAAAGAAATACCATTCTTCAACTGAGAGCGTTTATTTTCAAATGACTGCTTCGATTGCTAAACTTGCCATAAAATAGATATGAGCTATATTAAGTGCGTATACTTTAACTTTGTCGAACTGTTGTCTTCCTGTTTATGTTATTTCTTTCTGCACCCAGGTCACTACAGTATGTGTTCTTATCTCTATCTCGCTGAGAAAAATCAACCCTATTACAGGAGGTGACCCTTTTCTCATATCATGTCACAGATTCCATTTATTGCTACCACTATGCCTCACGTAAAACAAGAACCTCGACGAGAGCAGAAGGGATTGTGCCTGTCCAGAGGTCAGCGGATTTTGACCTTCCAATATTGTTTTTACTGTAATGCTAGCGGCAAGAAAAATGACAGAGGATTATAAATGAAGACAGAGGGGAAAGAGCAGGGACAGATTGCCTCCAAGAGTAGTGAGCTGTGAGCTTGAATGTCACCTACACTGAATGATATCACGGTGTGCTCCTCTCATGCCTCCAGAATTAGTCTATTAAATCATTGTTGGTGCAGTCAGGCTCATTCTGAGATGACGTATAGTAATACAACAGCTTTACTTTTTTTACCATTCACTTTTCTACATTCTAAAGAGTAGTTGGGGGAGATGAAAACCATTATTTTCTGTGAGGTCTTGAACTTTCTGAGAGCTTTTAGTCCCCCAGCTGTATGTCTGCTCTACAGTGGAATCACGTTATCATAAGGCCCGATGAATCAAGAATGTTGTATGTAGGTGGCATAAGAACTCGCTGTGCAATTCACCAAGGAGCGCTCTGGAGCAGCAAAGCAACCTGCCGCTGCTTGATAAGAGAGTGAGTTCCTAGAAAAACAAAACATTATTTAAATATGCAGGATCACCCCGGGGCTATGAGACATTGACTAGCAAATGGAAAGAGAAGAGGGCCTGCCAGTGGCGTGACAACTGCATCGCCACAGCTAAAAGGCGGTAGTCCTTGAAACCAGGGCTGCCATGCAAAACTCCATCATGGAGGAGGCTAGTCAGCACGCACCTGATTATGCAAATGAGCACTGTAGTTCAGGATGTTGGCTATAACTCTAACCATACATTAGAAAAGATATTGGAGACATTTTACAACATTTGTCCTTCGATGCAATCATTCTCATTGAATATACAAAAAGTCAAAGTCCTACCTTGGTAAAGCAGAGCAAATCCCTGGGCCTGGTTGGTGCGGTCAGAGTAGAAGTACAGAATGACATAGTCTCCTGTGACGTTCACTAGCTCCCTCGGAGGGCTGCGCCAGTCGAAGCGCGCCAACACCTGGTTGTTGTTGCCATCAAGGAGCTCCACCATGTCCGTCTGGTCGGAGATTTCAAAGAAAGTGAAGTTGAAGAGGATGGCGTAGGCTCCAGGGACGTGGATGGTCCAGTAGCAAACTCGGCCAGCCCCGTACTTGTCTGGGAAATCAGGGGAGTAGATCACTCCGGATGGAGAGGAGTAGTTTCCACCACAGGCCCCCACACGTGCTGGAAGAAAGAGAAAAACTAGATAAAATACGACCGTGTCAACATTTAGAAGCTTTTGAGATTGTTCAACAAACTGGGTAACGGGTTTCCGTTGGTCACATGAGAGCCTCGGTAACAGAATGAATCGGTTACGATTGTCATCGTCCCTAACATTACTTGAATGACTCAATGATGTGACTGATCCACATTAAATACAGTTTATTTGACAATGCTATTTTAAAGCAATGAGTCACCTCATTTTGCCTTACATCAAAATCGCAATGAGTTCCATTAAGTGAGGTGAGAAGGTTTCAATTAGGGAAAGAGAGAGGTATTGGATCAGTATTTGGTACAGGCAGGCAACAGTTTTTGCTTCTGAAACTATGCACAATTTGATGTCTGTATTTCTGAATTTGTTAAGTTGGTTGCCAATTACATGAGTTAAGGAACAAGAGTTGGTATTAGGAGTGAAAAGGTACGATAGCTTGTAATGACGTTCATAAAACATTCAAAATGTTACTCAAATTAAAAAGATTTGACTTTTCATGCATGACAAACGGGTACTAAACATGCCCAATATTTTACAATACATTGTGTCAATGTAGAGTCTTGTGGAAGACTATAGATCACAACTGTGTGTGAGGAAAGGAGGGCTGTTGGTGACAAGGACATTTATTTCTGGGCCTTCTGGCGGCAAACTGAATCCTTAATTAAAGAAAGTATTTGGAGGAAGAAGTTGGAAGGTTAAGATGACAAACCCAAGGACAAGTTCCCCCCCAGCAGGGGTTATTACCACAGATACAAATGTATGTTGTAACTTATATTACCCTGGAAATCTTCAAATCAAAGTTGTTATGTCCCCCCCAGACTTACTGTCAAAGATGATGACCCAGCCGTCCCCCCCCGCAGGGCTGTGTGTGTTCTCCGAAGCAAACATGGTTACACTCCATGCTAGGCGACTCGCCGTGGTCACGCTGTTCCACTTCGTTGCCACAGAAACAAGCATATCCTGACTCCATGCCGGCGAGCTGCAAAACACAAAAGGAGTTATGCAAATCATTGCCTCAGAAATTCAAAACAAACGTTGGGCAACACTTTCCATAATGCTATTCATTATACATCCATTTGGCATGCGGGCCGGCGAGGAAAACATTGACTGCTGAGGGAACAAACTTTTAGCTGGGAACATGATGATTTTGAATATTCTTTTTAAAAATGTGTGTTAAATAACATTGTTAAATTAAATTATTTGCATAGTTTTATTTGTGTTAACACTCACTTCACTGCATGGAGCTCCTTCTCTTTTTGAAATGAAAGTCCCTAATTGCTCTTTCTATCCTGATTACAAGGTGCTCTAATCTGAGTCTGGACAACCTCTCAGCCAATGAGAAGCCTCCCTTCAAACACACAGGGTGTAGAATAGAAACAGAACATAAAACATTAGTAGTGACTACCTATCTTTCAAATGAAACTGTTAGTAAACTGTTCCTGAAGCAGGAATGCGAAACGTCAAAAAACCTTCACACAATCTTGACCTCGTCACTACTGGCTTCTTGTTCTCAAAAGAGCTATTGTCCCTCATTAAAAAGGACACCATTGTCCAATTTTAGGCCCTAAATGAATCCACACAATTGAAGGTACTGCATCATTTCCCACTCTGCGTATTATGCCATGGGATAGGAATGTATGGAGCTCGTGCTCGCACCAAGATGTATCAAGCTACGTCCTTGTTGCATTATTCTATCTGATGGAGTAACACCAACGTGAATACTTCTGGCAGAAGCAAACAAGCGATAACTCAACAGGCATGCTCTTTGTCCAAAAAGTCACACAGGATTCCGAGCATTGACGTTTGGCATGCGCATTAAGAACGGTGACCGTCCAAGGGTAGGCAGACGATCTGCCAATCTGCCACCACTTCCTGTAACATCTGCTGTCAGTATCTGTCAATGCAGACGGAGCTGAAACGGATCTGCTGGGACAGAAAATGAACACCTGGCACTGCTTATAGTTGGGACAATGGCATGCCAGATACAGAGATGAGAGACAAAAAACGCATTGAGGAGGAGGGCCCCACCGAGCTAATAACCATTCATTTCCAGCTGTCAGCCTTGATTGCGGTGATGATTTGTCATCTGCTGGTTGGTACGAAACAGGAAGTTTGATGGCTGAATAAAGAGGGCATAGACTGCACTGGGGACCATTGTGATAGCTGTCAGGAAATTGCCCGTAAATGCCCGACGATTAACATAAAAGCTTGACTATGGCTAGAGCCAGCTCGGGTCCATTTTAGACATGACGTGGGCAATTGACTAGACACTTTTTCATTCATGAAAAAATGAGGAGGACACATTTGAATTTCAGTAGACGTTTGAATCTCTTCTTCTACAGAAGCTGACTTCAGATATAAACTTGGACGAGTTTGTTATTTAAGGTCCCCTATTATACTGTTTTTCATCAATATATTATAGGTCTCAGATATATACAAAACATGTCTCTGAAGTGTTTGGCTCAAAATACCAAACAGATCACCCATTGTAGCATCCCATAATCCCCTCTGTTTGTACTTTAGATGAAAATAAGGAAGATATTTGGTTAAAAAAGAACACAATGGAGCTCTAGGAGGAGATTCAGGTGATAAGGTGGGGAGGGGTTACCTTGGTTGGTTATAGGCAGGGGTGCACATAACTTTCTCAGTGAAGTACTCAGATGAGTACCTGGAGTCGTGTTTGGTACTCCAACTTCTGACTCCACTCAAAGTTATTTGACGGGGGGTTGGGCTAGTGGAGTGCTTCGTTACTACAGAGCGTGAACGTTGTGATCAGCTGTTTTAGCGCAGTTCTCCAGTGAAGGGGGGGAGTCTCCCTCCGCAGCCGGTTGGCGTAGTTTTTTAACAGCAGCCCTGTCTGTGCACACGGAGACCGACTCTGTCGTCCGGTGATCTCACCGCCTTCAGGAAAAGCTTCACAAGTACGTCAGTACGCAAATGTGCTTTGTGACACAAGTGACGGTACGCATTTTAGATTGTTGCCGTGCATGCGTACCTGCGTACCAGTTATGTGCACCCCTGGTTATAGGCTAATGGTTAAACAAATCGTTATGACATCATAAAGTGGCCAAAATCTGATCAGCTCATTTTCAGACAGGTTTTTATATAAATGGATCAGGACAAAAAGAGAGAGAATCTTTTTTCCTGAAACGTTCAGAGTCTCTTTACACAGAGGGGACACATGTTGATGTATAAAGTGGATTCTGCATAATAGGTGACCTTTAAGCATTTCTCACCTTGTATCTCTGCTTCCTACAGAAGCTAATGCAGTTCTGGATGGTGAGTTTGTTGGAGGTCTCGCTGCTGCCGGACAAAGTGGGTGGGTCGCCGCTGTCTCTGAAGCAGCCCAAGTTCCCAGGCACTGTAGGGAGAAAAGTGGAGAGTGAAAAAACAATCAGTCACACACATCAACCGAGATGCTATCTGTCTAATATGCTAATTATTAGCATTTCCTGTGCAAATATGAGGGTGTTTTTTGTCATTTTGAGCGTCATGTCCAGGTTTCCTTTTAGATTCATTGCATGATTTGTGTCTGGTCTGTATTTTAAGAAACAAAACATACCCTGCATGCCTCGAACAGTCATGTGCCTCATCCAGTTATATCATCATGTTTGTGATGATAGAACTTGAACAATTTAGGCAAACAAAAGAACAATCCCCAGTGACACACTCAAAAAGAATCTTAAACCTCTGTGTGAATGTTTTGGTGTGATTTGCCAAGACTTCAATTTGGCTTCTGAAGAAAAGAGAAGAGGAGGAGGAGTTGGGAGAGAGGGAGGGAGGGAGGGAGGGGAGGAGGGGTGAAAGGGACAGAGATGTTTTGAGTCCTAGCTAAAGGGAGCTGGAATCTAGAAAATGTACCGTGTCAGAAGGGACAAGTTGCATCAGATACGGGATTTAACATTTTCTGCATGTGTGACTGCGTGTGCCGAAACAAATCATATTTCCTCAATTCTATGTGCCAAGAAACGTTTTTTTTATTATTTTGTTATGAAGCGCCTTTCCAGAAGGTATTTGACTAATGACAAAGTCTGGAAGGAGGCCAAGTCCAACACCTTAGATCTACATTAAAAGCAGGTTTAATTTGAACCCCTTCAGAGCACAAAGGGACTACAGATGAAAAACAACCTCTTGGCTAACATTTACAGAAATGTTGATTAATGTGCACTGCCCCTGTTAAATCAATGAATACATGAACAAAAGGGATATTAGCGCATGAGCTAAAATTAATGCTACAAAGTTTTCAGTTTCAGACTTCTACTCGGGTCGAACTTTGGTCTAATTTTCATCAAACAATGCAAGCAGCATCAACTTCTACTTCTGAGTTTTACTTTTTTATACCCTCTTGGTTTTCACCGTTGTTGCAGCCCATCACATCAAAAACGACTGAACTCTAAAATGTTTGTGAGGCGAGACCTGGGGATGTTTGACACAAATAGGCCAACAATCACAGATTGATCACAGACCACACAGATGGAAGATGGATGTTGATACCTTTCCTGATCATATTATCCGCCTGCCTCCTTTGATCCACTTTGTATTCGTCAAATAGTAAGCAATCTTAAAAGAAATCCAGCACAGTGATTAAACATGCAAGGCCTTAAACTCACCGTTATAATTAGGAAGTGCCAAAAAAGCCTTGAGGAGACTATATCCCATGTGGGATTTGTTTTTCATTGCGATTCAAACCGACTTACTCTTGTTTAATTTCCACGTTTCTGAGTTTAAACAAATTTGACAAACGGAAGTAAAACCACAATCAAAAGCAATTTCCGTTGCAAGTATGAAGAATCTCCCCCCGAAGATTTTCAGTCTAATTGGAATTGCTGCCATCTGACCGTATGGGACAAAAGAAGCTCATTAGGAAAAGACAAGAGCAAGGATTGTGACCAAAGTAGCTGTCAATATTGGTCTGAGACATAACAAATGAAAAGCATGTGACATTACCAAACACCCTTGTTCTTTTTTCAAGTGCAGTTTAACTCAAACCTGCTTTCATACAGAGCTCAAAGTGTGATGCTTCCTAAATTCTTGCAGCATGTAAACACACAATTAGTAACATTTTCCAATGACCAATCCATACGACACAAATACTTAATTTGGTTCGAACTCTAGAAAATTGGAACGATCATATTTGTGTTGAGTAACACATTTAAATATGAATGCAAACTCCATTTAGCAGAGAACTCAGTGATGCTGTCTCCCCACGAAGACGAGTTAGATATTACACAGGAGCATGTCCTGTCTGTCTGTGAGCAACAATGGAGTCTCGCTTTGTGGACCCTACAAAGTCTGACAACAAGCTCAGAGACCGTGGAGCGTTGTGTCCCCTGATTCTGTCTCGCCTCTGAACATCTCTGGAGCTTTTTCGTTGTTTTGTGTCTTTTCCTGTCACACATTTGCATATTGAAAGCTGCTCGCCTGATATCAGCAGGTTCCCTCCAGTGACGAAGGAAAAAAACTGAAAAACAAGATTATTTTACTTAAGCGTGTCATGATTTCATTTTGAGATCTAATGGTAGGGATCAGCTATGGGCTATCATTTAATAAAAACATATATCGTCTTTCAATGGAATGATTTATTTTGAAAGGGAATACTCCTTCATTTATCATTTGTTTTTACACAACATTCGGTGTTTAGTTGTAAATATGCATTGCAACAATTTTACGTTACTGTTACGATCATTTTGCAACAAAAAAAAGAATTGGAGGAGAGAATACTGACAATCTTTTATTAGAAAATTGTTTAATTCACCCCCAAAAAAATGTGTTCACAATGTAGTTATCTCAAATTGAAGATGTATTTAATGAATAACCAGAAAACATGCTATATCATGACATCCATTGTTATCAAGATAGGAAATTATCTATATTTATTGTCATATCACCCAGCCCGATATAGAGGGGAACCACTCAAAACTGCCATCATGAACTGAAGCCACCCTGATAAAGACCTCACACGGGCATTGTTTTGGAGTCAATGTCAACTGTCTGACTGGCACGAAAACCTCACGCACAACAGATGCTGAAAACTCTTTTTGTTTATGTAAGAATGAGGCACAAAGGCTTTGGGGGAAAAGGGTGACATTGTGTCCACAAGAATGTCCACCAGCGACTGGAAAAGTGACAAAGGGGACTGAAGTGAAACGACCAGAGACGGCCGCGCAGAACTGTGTTTGACAGGTCAATATTTCAAGACAAGGTCCTCAGACTCCCTCAGACCAGCAATTAACCATGTACAATGTTCCCAACCGTGCCAAAGCGTTACACATGGATGTATATGGCTGTTTGAATCATTTAGCGATACTCCATGGCGCACACTTGCAGGATTATATGACATGTTGAAGGTAAACATGACAGCAATAAGAATCTTCGAGGTACTTCAAGGACAGTGCTGTGACAGCAGTTTCTGGATTAACCCCAGTGGAGTGTGCTGGGATGGATGTTTGGGGTGGGGGGGGTGGGGGGGGAGATAAACACCTGGTTGGGAATCTGCAACTCTCAGAGCAGGTACCACTTCAATGGAGTTTTGAAAAGCAGAGGAGAAAATGTTACTGTAGGGCTCAACAAGCGGATTAAAGGCAGCAGTGCTCCTTTTTCATTTTGCTTTGACAAGATGATTGCAGACTACAGTCAATGTATCAGTCTTTGTCCTCCTCTCGTCCCAGGGGCTGTGAAGAGCAGCAGGCTATGGGATCGTATCACACCCGACTACTGGAGATTTTTAAGGACTGGACACAAAGAGGACAGCAGCCTCAGCTCACACATTCTCTGCATGTAGTGTTTATCAAAAAGAAGTGTACAAAATGAATGTAATCTCCTTAGCAAAGCACTGTTCCTTCAAAACATCTGCTTTGCAGGCGCAACAAGTGCAAATATCTCCAAGTATAATAAAAAGAAAAAAACACACAAACACATTCACTTCAAAGCTGTCGGTGGAATTTAGACTTTAACGAGCCAGAGGGAGAAATGGAGGAAACACAAGGTGCATAAAACGCTCCAGTCAGCCCAGACCAGACCTCTGAAAACCTCCGGAGATCTCCGCAGGAGGGGCAGACTCCCACAAGTGAAAAAAAAAGAAACAACACACAAGACTTGACTGCAGCCAGACTCGTCACAAACGCGGCAGTCTGCTGCATTTGAAAAAGAGCAGTCAGGTAGCCTTCCCACAATGCAACACACAGTGCACTGCAGACAGGAGGCTGCTGGCAAAACAACAACGTTCACGAGTGTCTGTGCAGCAGGCAGAAGGAGACACCTCTGTTGACGCAGCAGACACAACAAGGAAACATAATTACAGTTATACATTTCTTTGACATCTAGAGGGTAAAGAGCAAAAGCAATAAAACAAAATGCATTTGAAGATGCGGGGAGATAGAGTTTAAAAACAATGTTTTCCTTATAATAGGGCTGGGTGTCTCTCTCTTTTCAAAATAGATTTACTCTGAGCAGCGTGCTTGTATCCACCCAGCACAGCATGCCACATATTTCCACTTAAAAGATGAGGTAAGAGAGGGAGATAGAGAAATGATATGGAGCCCTAAGCAACAAGGAACCTTTAAAGTCTGTTCTTCATAATCTCAGCTGAAACACTGGAGGATTTCACTAGAAAAGCTATTTTCACAGTCAGTCCTAATCCTATAATCTAAAAGAGAAGCCGTGATGACACTGAATACATGTAGATACAAGAGCCTAAGGGTTGAAAATACATTAACAAAGCACCGACATTAAAGCAGAGGAAAACACAGAAACCTTCCAAATACAAACTGAAATGTGTCGAAAACATTTGTTTTATAGGTTGTTTTTTGGGTGGGACTCCCAATAAGCATAATAAGGCCCCTTTAATGTAAGATATTTGATGTTTATTAGGTATTATATTGACAATAATACAACAAAAACTTGATTTGATACCAAAACGATACAATAACAGCTGTTACAGATATGCAATCATTATTAGTTTCAGTTTTTTTATTTGTATGCATTTGAATATTTCTGATTTATAGTCTCTTTGCTCAAATCTTCTGACCATTTGGCTGAATTAAGTCTCTAAAAGTCTTCCATTTTCTCCTCGTTTTCTCCCATTACCTAAAGTCATTCATATTCATTATTCGGGGGGAGAGTTCCTGTCAGGTGATTTTGTTGAACTCTGCTTGTTTGTTCTCTGAATGGACCGTCAGTTGGCGCCTGATATATTCTGGATGTGGGAGCATGAAAGGTCGTTTAGGGTCTGACTGATAGCGCCCACACAGATCAGGAAGGAGATATAGTCACTGTGGCTCTAAGTAACTGACGGCGTGGGGCTTTCCATAATGAATGATTGTAGTCATGGTGAAATACAATCACAGTTGTTTTCTCTATTTGAACAACAATTTTGTTAATATTCCAGAGAAACTTGCTGAATTGTTGACAGAGAAACTAATTGCCACTTATTTTAATGATTTACTAATTGCTTCAAGCAAAAGTGCCACACGCTTTCTGGATCCGGTTCCTCAAGGATTTGATTGTTGTCTCTGTCATGTCTGTATGATAAACAAACAAAAAAGTGTTTTGACTGCTGGTCCAATAAAACAAGCTATACTGTATGATTGTAACATTATGGGAAATAGGGATGCACGTCAATGGCAAGTCATTGCTATTAGTGGATACATGTTTTAAGATGAAATATCGGCGGAAATGTACTTTTCCTTCGATAAGGAAGGCAGGTTTATCACTACGACTAATTAATGAATGTTTGACATCATGTGACCTGAGTTAAAGTTGTTCTTTTATTACTTCTAATCAAATTGTGCTTTTGAAAACTATTGTATTATATGTCTGGCAGTGGGTATAAAGATAAGCCATTAAAATAACAGTAGGCTTTATAATATTTGGATTCCACTAAGAGACTACAGGATGTTTCGTCCAAGAAGATGAAAAGCCTGTGTGTTCACTGGCATTGGTATAGATCGGCCCAAATGTTTTTTGAACAATGTTTCCTCTGTTGTCAGTGTCCAAAATCACATGCTTTGCCTTTTGACGGTGTTGTATAATCATCAAAATGTGTGTTTTTTATGCCACATTAGCCAATAGACACTTTTTGGATCATTTTCTCACATTGAGTTGACATCTCAGAGATTGAATTGTGATTAAATTGCATCTGAAGATCTCTGACAGTTATCTCTGCTAGAAGAATCCACCATAATTTGATAACAATCACTAACATTTAACCTCAACATTTACTTTGTCCAAAATCATCCATTTAACAGCACCCCTGCTTCATTAACATCCAATTATAATGTAACCAGACAGAAAAAGTCATTAGTGCTTCGACAATAGAGAAGGGATGCTAAATCCGAGAGGTCAAAGGAGGAGAAGCAACATTTATTAGCACATTCCTTAAGTGCTAAAAGGCTTAATGGGAGTAATTTAAAACACAGGTATGTTGGAGCCTTGGAAACACTGCCAACAACCCATTAATGCACCGCCAGCAGGTTAACAATTCACATCTGATGCACACACACAAACACACACCTCGTGGACACTTGCCTTTCCAGGAACACAACATAGAAAGGAAACAACACTTATCACAGTCGCTGTTTATGTGATTCCCCCCCCCCCCCCCCTTCCATCACGTTATGTCTCTCTGCCTTTAGTCCTCGCTCTGTCTGCCTTTCATTGTCTCGGCTCCATGTATCACCCCTTTTGCAGTACAGTATATTCAATACATAAACAAATACAGCTGCTGCGTTTCATCCAGCCTGTGATTAGTCTTGTCGACTGCACACACAAGAAAAACGAGACAAATATGTCACTAACTCCCCCCGGACGACATTTCTGGAAACTCTGTGTTGTTTGTGAGGAGGTGGGAGTAGCTATTATGAGTTTCTGTTGGGGTTCATGCTTAGCCTTTCTATGCAGATCATAAATGATCCAGACTGTAAATGAGAACGGTTAGACAATAAGGGGCTTATTATTGGACGGAATGAAAGAAGTGTTTGTTTCCTGCAGGATGACTTTGCAAGTGGGATGTTCAAAAGACTGCTGGGAAGTGTGAGGGTGTCAGAGAGTATGGAATATACCACGTGCATGTTGTCTGTATGTCCTCTTTTATCACATTTTAATATTTGTGTGTGTGCGTCTGTGAGGTATAGGCTGTGTTACAACAAGATTGAAATGGAAGAGATCAATGCCCCAGCCCGAGGCCCTGGGAGAGTGACTAACCATCTAATTAGAGGGAAGAGGGAAGAGCCGGAGCTTTAAATGAATTATTAGTGCCTCCTCAGAGACTGGGCCGAACAATGAGGGGAAGAGATGAAAATGGCCACCACACTGACTGTATCACTGACAGACCAAATAGTCTGCAGTCCCAAGGGACTTGATACTGGGGCGACTGGGGGATGAAAAGACGACACTTTGTGGCCGCCTCAGGCGTTAGAGACGCAGAGCCGCACGTCAATTCATCATACTTCACGTTCAAAGAGATTGACTTGTTGTTGTCTACTGTGGCAGGTTGTGCTGGTTATCTGGATGTGGATGACAGCAGGGAAGTCCCCAGGTATGTGCAGTTTGCAAATTATAGGAACAATACTACACTTTAGATGGCAGCTTGAAAAGTCCCGCGCTTGATGTTTTTTCTTTATTCATGAACAGAAATGAATGCATTCAGACTGTTTGACATATTTGGGTTGGGAAATATTGTTTAAACACAACTTTCATTAGTTTTTTCAAAGGGAAGTTGCATAAATATGAATTCATCAATCCCAGTTGAATTCTTGTAGAATTCAACTGGGAGAACTGGCATACGAATACTTGAGGAGGAAACCACAAGAGGCTGAGATACCAAAATGGAAAGCATTTGATAAACATGGCGTTAATCGTACAACATGGGTAAGAAACGATATACTGCTACAAACAAAAGTAATGGCTATGAAAATAATGAACAATAGCGAATAATGAAAAAGAGCCTTATCAGCCCTCAAGTTAACACGTAGCTGTTTGATAAGAGGGGGCAGCAAGAAGAAAGGACATGCGCTCATTAATCAAAGGGCCTTATTTAAATGGGATTATCAATGTGCCCTGTGAAGTTAATTAACATATCTGCCCACTGGATTATTACATACTGCATCTTGTGGGCACAGTTTGAGAGCAGCGCAAGAAGCCAGATAATGGATTGATCAAATCAGAAATCCAAAATAGTGTATCGTCTGGGGATCATGAATGTCGTCAGTAAATGTTGTTGTTATCTACCCAACAGAATACGTAATTGCAAATAAGAAGGCCATGCGGGAAGCATACAAAAACACTGTTTGTGACCAGAATAATTTGTTAGTCAAGTAATTACGTACTTAACAATTCTGGATTATTTTGTTTACACAAACAACAATCTTTCATTAATCTAACAGAGTTGTTTCCTGTGAAGTCGGAAATGTATGTTGAAGATTGTGTGCATGTAACAAGCAAAGATGTACTCATATTGCTTGGAATTCGTAGGAGAGACATCAAAGAAACTGTTATGAGACTGTGTTGGAATGCTAGCATTGTCACTGTGAGGATGCTATCATGGTGATGTTAGCATTTAGCACAACGTACTGCTGTAGTACATCTAGCTGCTAGCAAGGCTGTAGAGATGTTTCATGATTTTCTAACTTGTAATTCTAATACATTGAGATGAAATTGGTCTCAACACCATGCACTGTGAGCTCGCATTACACTAGCTAAACACTCTCCAATAAAAAAGTGTAATTTATTAGACCTGCTCAGAAACATGCTTTTCTACATTTGGCTGTGAGCCCTCATTCCTAAGAGCGAAATTGGTTGACCCGATATTAATCTCCCCGTCTCTCCCAAGACAGGCACTAAACAACGGCCATCTACTTGTTCTCATTAGCAAACATTCTACACAGCAGACTCGCTTCGAAATCGATACCTTTAATTCCCTAATGGCCCCAACTGATTTAACCCCAGCCCTGTGGAGAGAGGGAACGAGCCAGAGAGAAAGGTTAGGAGATTAGATCTGCCTGATGTCCTGTGGCTTATTTTTGTGAGGCTCTACTCTCTAGTTTCTGTCTGAGGGTTTCCTCCCATCACAGGCAGGTATTTCCCCTGAGGGCAGGTTCTGGGTGGAGCTATGAGAAAGTCAGAGGTCAGAGTAAGATAACAATGAGCGTGTTCAAAGCTTCGCCAGGGAAGGATGGGCCAAATGCAGGTGAAAGAGGACACGTCATGTCAAGCTGACAGCTGAAAATCAGCACCTGTCAAGTGCCAAATACATTCTGAGAAATGATCTGCAGTGCATTTAAACTATCTTGTTCCTGTGTGTGTATGGGGTTTAAGTCATGTATTAGCAATATTTAACGTATTCCCTATGTTGAAGTCAGTGGCAAGAAAAACTAATGAAGACAAAATCGTGCAATGTACACTGTATAAATACGCAGGTTTCAAATAAGACCTCTAAATCAACCTGTGGTAATTGGATACATAAAATAGCTCGTAAAAGAAGGAGCTTGGCATAAGCAAAATGTATAATTAATTTGGTTGGAAGGAAATCTTGCCAGGTAATAGTTCAATTTACAAGCCTGGGGCTGTGAGGCCAAGCAGCTCATTCTGGACACTGGTTGCATGCCATGCACGCACATATTTTAAGAACTACAGCTCTTTATGAATGTAGTACTTTTATGAGGAAGCACATGATGTGCTTTATAGGGTTCTACTGGATCATCTGTTTGCCATTTTTCTGTTTTAACAACTCAACAAGATTTTTATTTTTAAAACGTGTGTGAAAAACTTAAACACGAAAAGACTATCGTCCAAACACAAGCACAACATGAGTGACCTAACCCCAACCTTAATCCTCATGATGTGAACCTACAGGAGCCAAAATCAGCTCACTTCTCAAAAGTGTCCTCACTTTGAAGGTCTAAATCTCTGACCTGTTCTTACCCTGTCAAAAGTACACACACACACACACACACACACACACACACACACACACACACACACACACACACACACACACACACACCACACACACACACACACACACACACACACACACACACATACACACACACACACACACACACACTTCTCCACTCAGTGATGCCTGAACCTGTATGGTTAGGAGGGATGGTTGTGGAGAAAGCTGTTCCAGGACCACCTAGGGGAAATATTCTGCCTTTTGAAAGCATTGACAGAGAATGAGATAAATACTGCAATAACAGATCCTGAAAGCCTCCCTGGTTCAGGCAACCACAACAGCCACGAGGCAGGGCTGTGGTGCTTCAGTGCGCACAGTTTCCAGACCACATGTACAACATCTTCAGCTTATCTGTCTCTTTCTTATTTCAACTCGCAGTTGTTCTAGTGTCAGGCATTTATTCAGCCGTTGGACTTTTGCTGTCAAAAGGAATAAGGCGTTAACATATATTCTACAATTACCTAGTGTATTCATACACTCTGGGGCGATGCAGAGACAGGTACAAAATCAATCAATCAGTACACACAATGAGGAGCTTGTTCCAGTTGTTGGTCTTTAACATGAATTGAGCTCTTCTTAGCTCCAGCATTGCCCCAACTGATCTTGACTAATGTAACATAGGCTTGACTTAATGCAGAAACAAACGATCAATTACTAAATTAAAGAAAATAAATCAAAAGTCAATGTTTATAATTGAATAATCATTTAAGGCAGTTACGAAGTATAAATGACAGGAATTCAATCAATCTAGACATAACTTTGGGTCTGGGAATGTCTACCTATCCACTAGCTGTTGAGATATTTCACTGGACAAGTTTAAACATTGAACTGCTGGAGAGAAAAAAACTTAGGGCATCACCAAAGTCATTGTGATCATCCTCATGGAGGTGTGTACCAAAATGATTGGCTATCAATTTTAAAGTTGTGATGACCTTTCCTTAAAAGTCCAAAATGCTCACCTGATCGAGGCGTTAGAGGAAAAGGCAGGGGATCACTAAAGTCAAAACAGACGGAATGACAAAGGTCGAGACAAATAATCCAACCAGTAAAGGATATAATCCTTAATTGCATCTTTAAGGGACTATAGCCCTGCAACCGGTTATGTTTCAGTTTTTTGTGTCAGGATTTTATACAGCAAGAGTAACTGCATCGCAAAGAAGTGGTGTTTTTTTCCGAATTCCATAGAACTGTTCATTTACAGCTTGTACTTGAGCAAAAAAAGATGTGACATTTACAGCGAAGTAGAGTGAGAGAGAAAACAATTACTTTTGTGTGATGCCATGTAAACCACTGACCCTTGGACTCCTCCGTTTCATCCCAAAGGCTTGAACAAGGGAATATTGGGAAATACACTGAACAAAAATATAAACGCAACACTTTTGTTTTTGCTCCCATTTTTCATGAGATGAACTCAAAGATCTAAAACATTTTTTATATACACAAAATAACCATTTCTCTCAAATATTGTTCACAAATCTGAAAAAATCTGTGATAGTGAGCACTTCTCCTTTGCCGAGATAATCCATCCCACCTCACAGGTGTGGCATATCAAGATGCTGATTAGACAGCATGAATATTGCACAGGTGTGCCTTAGGCTGGCCACAATAAAAGGCCACTCTGAAACGTGCAGTTTTGCTTTATTGGGGGGGTCTGGGGGGGTCCGAAAACCAGGCAGTGGTGTGAGGGTAGGGCTAGGGTTAGGGTTAGGGTTAGGGTAATGTTGTGAATCGAGTGGCCCATGGTGGTGGTGGGGTTATGGTATGGGCAGGCGTATGTTATGGACGACAAACACAGGCCACTCGATTCACAACATTACCCTAACCCTACCCCTAACCCTAACCCTACCCCTAACCCTCACACCAGATACTGACTGGTTTTTGGACCCCCCCAGACCCCCCCAATAAATCAAAACTGCACGTTTCAGAGTGGCCTTTTATTGTGGCCAGCCTAAGGCACACCTGTGCAATAATCATGCTGTCTAATCAGCATCTTGATATGCCACAACTGTGAGGTGGGATGGATTATCTCGGCAAAGGACAAGTGCTCACTATCACAGATTTTTTCAGATTTTTGAACAATATTTGAGAGAAATGGTTATTTTGTGTATATAGAAAATGTTTTAGATCTTTGAGTTTATCTCATGAAAAATGGGAGCAAAAACAAAAGTGTTGCGTTTATATTTTTGTTCAGTGTAGATATCAGGTCAGATTCATTCAAGACTGGCTGGCGGTCTACTCAGGTGTCCCACAACTTCAAAGCGCCATTTAACAGCTTCATAAATCACTCTTAATGAAGGCAATATTTCATCATTGCATATTTTCTTCAACGTTCGTTCGTAAA
This sequence comes from Gymnodraco acuticeps, assembly GCF_902827175.1. Lineage (NCBI taxonomy): Eukaryota > Metazoa > Chordata > Actinopteri > Perciformes > Bathydraconidae > Gymnodraco > Gymnodraco acuticeps. The sequence goes on from NW_022990440.1 coordinate 4,085,459, forward strand.
ACCTTGGGCCAAACACATAACTACTTTGTTTGAATCTTTTCAAGGTGTGGCTATTTAGCTTGTCATAGGGATATGATGCCTCTGGTGTTGAGATTATTGTTCCATGGTGACAGAATCAGACGTTTCCTTAATTGTTTTAATAGATTAAATTATAGCCTACCGTAAGTGAGGTAATTATACATCATGCCACTTAAAGGTTGAGCATTGACAGGTCTATGACAAATAAACAGTTTAATCACCACAAAGTATCTTTGAAAGCAGGTGTTGTCAGCCACAGAAATCATTGGTGAAGTAAGTCCTCACAACAAACCTGCAAATACTCGCCATACTGGCAACCAAAGAAAGCAACATGGAGATCTGTGAGATTGTATTTTGAAGTTGCAGTAGAAATACTAGAGTGTCGAACTGTAAAAGAAACTTGGAAAAAGTTGCACATGAAAAACTTAACTTAGGGAAAATCACAAAAGTCTGCAGGTGCTGAAAGAAAAAGGTAATTAAAAGTACTCCTTATACAGAATGGCCCATTTAAGAATAATACAGTATACTACAGTATATAAGTATTTAAACTCTGAATCTGCAAAGTAACTGGTATTTTTTTAATATTTCAAATTAATGTTGTGGAATAAAAAGTACAGCGTTAGACTCTGAAATGAACTCAATTAGAAGTAGCATACAATTGAAATACCTATGTTAAGAATATGTTTTGCACTTGATTGAAAGTACATTGTTACCGATTGATAAGATGTATAGTGGGAATTAAATAAGAGCATACATACTGCAATGAGTTTTGAAAGACAGAAAACTCAGTACCTGGTGAGTTTATATTTAAAGTTAAAGTTACAAAATAACTTTTTTACAAACTCTTGTGAAATAGGAGCACCTTAAAGCCATAAAGGGTGTTAGAAAAGTGAAAAAACTGAATAGATAGAATGTGGGAGATGTGAGTTTAACTTTACAATTCTCATCATTATACTCAACATGCATTTTATTTGAAATTAGCATTTCCTCTGAGGGCATTGTCCTACAAAGGAAAAGCCTCACAGCCTCTTCAATGTGCCTTTTCTGCAGAAAAAGACAGTTGAGCAACACGTTTTTCTAGGTTATACAGCACGCTGCTGAGAGGAGCTCCTGCCATGCACATCAAAGCATCTTTGTCTTGGCAAACGCTCGAGGACTTCACCCTGACAGTTTCACTCTGTGTCAATCAAATTAAGCCAGGGCACATGCAAGCTGAAAAGAGCCACACTAAAACAAAAAGTCCTTCCAGAAACAACACTCTTAAAAAGGAACGTTGATAGTCAATTGACGATTATTTTGGCCTTATGTCACAACAGTGATACATATAGTGCCGCAATGCTTGATATGTTTAACTAAAGATGTCATTATCAATTGACCTGATCATATTCCTACAATATTTTCTGTCTTTACAAACAATTCCTTGCCATATTGTCAATCATAAATGGTAATACATTATTTATCACAACTGAGTAAAATGTACTAAATTAAGCTTATTTTTTAGCAGACTGGCCTCAACACAAGTAAACTGAAAACTGATGTTGACCTTCTGGGAATTGTCTGACTACATCATTGAAAACAAATAATTAGAGTCCCTTAATTATAGATGTCAACTCTATGTTCTATCCGGTGAACTAACTGTTCTGTAGAGAAAGGACTTCTGGCATAATGACCCTGATCAAGGCCACAAGCCGAAACTCGTTTGTCTAACAATTAAGTTGCTTGGTATATTCCACGTGTTGCTGAAGTTATACCTCTACGCCCTATAGTTTGCCAGAGGCTGCACTGGTAAATTCCTTACACCTCATTAGATCAGCGCTGCTAAGTCAAACAACATGAAGCCTTCTCTGCCTTACGCACTGAGGGCTGATAGAAATACATCAAATAAAACTGAACTAAACAGCAGGGAAAACTTCGCAATGAAATGATATTTACCAAAATATAAATAACTTGAGACTTTAAAAATGTAAGTCTTCAATAAGTTAGAAAGGCTGATAACTAGGTTCCACCTTGAACATGTCAATTTCCACAGTCGTAGATGTGCCTTGACAGCATGGCTTTTTAAAATGGTTATTTCCGGCGCACGATAACTGCTGCCATAAGGGATTACAAGGATCTACTAATGTTGTGATCTACAGTACACTATAATCCACCATGTCCGACTATGTGTTTCTGACCTCATGTGACCTGCCTGGCAGCGTACACTAACAGAGTGTGTCACCTTCACCAGGGTGGCAGGACCCTAGATGACAGGCTGTTGGCAGGCTCCAGGTGCCTCAGCGAAGCGGCCACCAACTACCAACCACGCGACATCAAACGTAAGCAGAAAAGTAGACAAAACGGAGGCCCAGACAAAACAAAAACCAGACGAAATGAAAACAAATAACACTGTTGCCCTTCCTCTGGCACACCGCTGTGTTTTTCAGCCTTTTGTTGTTGGGAACACTGACACTGACAGAGCGTGGGTATTCTCTCACTTGGCAGCCGTAGCTTTCAAACGCAGCAGATTGAGAGCAGAAGGTGAGGCACCACGTGGCGATTGTGGTTTCACAATAGACGAGACAGAGCATAGGTGTCTGAAATCTGCCTAGTATCCCTGCAGGGAGAAACCGTCTCCAATGAGCAGGCATGTTTCTTGACACTGGGTGCCTGGCTCAGAGCTATCTTCATCTCCTTTTCTTAAAATGGATCATTTTAAATGCTGAAACAGAAAGAGGATAGTTCATGTAGACACCATTTGATAGCTCTTTGCCGGGAAATAGGAGCACCTTAAAGCCATAAAGGGTGTTCGAAATGTGAATAAACTGAATAGATAGAATGTGGGAGATGTGAGTGTTTAAATTGATTGATCACCTTCTTTTTATTCCCGAGTCTAACTTTACAATTCTCATCATTATACTCAACATGAATTTTATTTGAAATGAGTATTTCCTCTGAGGGCATTAGGCACGTTCACACCGGAGTACTTTTACTTTCCCGTTTAGTTCCGATAGTGCCTGGAATTTTTGCGTTCACACCAAAAAGAGAACTTAGTTCCGAGAACTTTTACCCCGATTTGTAGTGCCTGCTAGAGAGGTGGGACTATCCTGGGGAGAAAAAAGTACCAATTTCGATTGGCTGGGCTAATTGCAAACCACGCTCCGCAAAACTCTGAAAAGTTTTGTGAAGCCGCCATTGTATTTGCTGGCATTAGCATTATTAGCATTAGCATTAGCCCCGTGCACCAACAGAGAGAGAATAACTTATGGCAACACAAAAGAAACATTGGTGCGGTGGAGATGAGGAGGTGTCTGCGTTCTGGCGATTACTCGGAAGGCTTCAGTAGAAGCAGCTGAAGCAGCTGAAGCAGCTTCTACTGAAGCCTTCCCCAACTCCGGGGACTTCCGGCCAGGGGACTCCGGGTGGCAGTATCGCTGTGAAGTGGTTTGCGGCCTGCCAGTAACCCAAAGCAGAAGAAGAAGAATGGTGGAATGAAGCTCCCCATTGACATCAGGACGGCAGATAGCTTGCACATCTTCCGGCGCAAACTGAAAACTCATCTCTTTCGACTCCACTTCGAGCGATAGAACTATTAACGAAGCACTTTTATACTAATAAAGGACTGGCTTACCAAAAGCCAGTTGAGTAGCACTTGAAATGTTTGGCTCTATGAAACCTGATGTACTTATATGATTCTGTTTTCTTCAAGGTTGTGTCTTCCTGGTCGAATGTACTTATTGTAAGTCGCTTTGGATAAAAGCGTCAGCTAAATGCAATGTAATGTAATGTAAAAGAAGAAGTGACGTCAGCGGCTTCATTTGCATAATCTTCCCTCAGGGAACTTATTCCGGTGTGAACGCGATCTGTACTTAGTTCCATGGGGGAACTAAGTGCTGGCACTAAGTACGGCAAAGTACTTGGTGTGAAAGCGGCTAATGTCCTACAAAGGAAAAGCCTCACAGCCTCTGCAATGTGCCTTTTCTGCAGAAAAGACAGTTGAGCAACAAGTTTTTCTTGGTTATACAGCACACTGCTGAGAGGAGTTCCTACCGTGCACATCAAAGTGTCTTTGTCCTCGATCGCTGGGATGGGTTTCTCGCTGCACAGTGCTGGATTCTGGAGAAGAACAAGGCTGAACCAGCACATGGCAAACCAATCTCGAAGCAAAAGCTGGCCTAATTCAACCAAAGATAAGGGATAAGAGACAACATGGGCTACTCTTTCATCCGAAAACACAAAGGCTGGGGACATTAGCCTAGAAAAACCGGGCTAAATGGACAGTTGTCTGAAATAGGTCAGTCAAAAGTCTAATGGGATACACACAAGCTCCTATACACATAAACACGCAATCCATTCAAACAGCAAGCTTTAGTCGAGCATGCTACTCAGACAAGATAATGGTGGGATAGCTCCAGGGTTTCTTAAGGCCAGGCGTTACCTACTTCAGGGAAAACTCACAACATCTCAAAGTCTCAGATTTGCCCACAACACGAACACTGTCTGATCAATATGTCCACTTTTTACCTCGAGTTCGAACACAGGCTGAATGTAATCCTTTAAAGCAAGGCTTTTATTTGTTGTGGCAAGGATTGCAAAAGCATATAAAGAACTAAGACCTAATTCCTAACACATTATATATCAAAGAATGTATAGGTCAGTTGGAGAGTAAAAATACATGGTTGACAATACATTTTTGTTTGAGTGAAACAGAGTGTTTGACTTCTGCTTGGGTTGATTTTTGTTCAGTTATCTGATTCTTTTGCGATTAAAAGAATGCAATAAAACCTAATCTACCTTGCAAAGGGAAGAACGTGAGAAAAATGCACATGTGACATGCTTGCGGCTAATCGCAATATCTTAACCTCCTCTTCTGTATTTCTTTCATCTTTGGCATCAGAACCAGTGTAGGTTGATCCACCCTTAGTCAGTTTTCAACAGCAGTGATTAAAAAGGTGGAAGGAATGAAAGTAAGGGGATTAAAGGAAGGCTTGTCTTTGTAAATGTGTGCCAAACCGGTAGAGAAGACAAAAGCAGCGAATATCCAAACTTAAACAATCACACTACACACATTTATTCAACTACTGGACTCTCACACCCACTTGTGCACTAAACTTACATATTTATCCACAAACAGGTAGATGCACATTAACACTCACATTAAACAATGTGTCAAAATAAGCTACAAAGCCAAAGGGGAAACTTCTGAACACACATGCGAAAACACATGGAGCGATTGACAGCTCGCATTAAAGTGAGGGCAGGCACAGGCTTGGTAGGAGGAGGGGTGACGGGAGGCAATTAGAGAAATTTTTGGGATGATAATAGTTGTGTACAAGCCATACAGTCTATAAAAGCTTTTCATAGCAGGCGAGCAGATGAGCATAGCAATGGAAATGGCCGGTCCGTGTGCCCATGATACGGCCCCGAGGGCATAGAAGGGCTCAGAGAGAGGGAAGGAAAGATGAAGGAGTGTCAATGATCTCTTACTCTTGCATGTTGGGATGTCGCAGTATCTCCAGTAGATCCCGTCCTCGTGATCTGCGATGTAGCACCACGGCTGAACGTCCCCATCAGGGTTCCTGCAGACAGCGAAGGGTTAAAGTGAAGTGCACACCTATTATTATTACTGAGGATGTATCTTTTATATCGATTTTGCCTTCCGGTTTCTCACATCTAAAAATAAATAAACAATTGGGGACATCATGGGAAAACAGATCTTTTTGCAAAAGATACTTTGATTCAACATGATCAGTCATTTCACAATTTAATGAAAAGAAACACAAAATCCAGGTATTAATATTTATTTAAAGTATGTTGATTTGTATTGATTGATTACATTTGATATATTGGTCAATTAAGATTAAATTACATTAATCCCCGTTATTTTCCAATTTCACACACCGGCCCGAAATACACACACACACACACACACACACACACACACACACACACACACACACACACACACACACACACACACACACACACACACACACATGCACAAACAGGACCTATAGACATGCACTAATGGAGAGGGGGCAAAATAGCACCTCTCCAGCGACCAGTCCACACCCCACATTTTGGTCCGATTGGGACTTGAACCAGCAACCCTTCAGGTCCCAAACCAAGTCCCTACAGAGTTGTATTTATTTATTATTATTTATTTGGTTAATGGACAGAAATAATTAATTATAAACTATAATATCTTTATCAAACAATGTATTTTTCTCTTTTTTTGTAAAATGTTCTGGTTCCAGCTTTTCAAATGTGAAGACTTAATGTTGTCTCCTCAGACTTAGGAACATTTGATTATTTGTCCACAAATATCTTTAAAGTCAATACTCAAAGTGATGAATAGCTTAATCAAGAAATACATTCAAAATTAAAAACTGCACAGTCTCTTTGTGATTTTAAGATGGTGATCTGGACATCCCAGTGGAGCATTGCAGGAACAGTCTGCCAGTTTAACAACAGGTAGCATTTCTAAGCTGCAATCAAATTCAAAGTCTTTTTTCCATGTTCAGCTTTTCTAACAACTACATATTTATATAAGAATAAGAAATATATAAAGGAAAAGCAACTCCTAAAATCGGTTTTATAACACTATGATAGCAAGAGGACACACAACAAGGGTTTAACAAAAACTGATGCGCAGCGTTGTGTTGAGGTCGTGGTGAGTATTCAAAAGAGATAAAGAGGGCAAGGATATGAGCGCCCAACCACAACCTCACAAAGAGCAACTGGAAACCGCTCTGCAGAGGGCTGAATGCTCAATAATGTTTCAGAGGGAGATTATTGTGGCTGTGTCAATCGCCCCCCAATAGCACCCATCATTGGTTTAGCCTCTTCCTCTACGCTCTCCAGGCTTGACCATGCGTGTCAGTCAAGACCCAGATCAACGGGCCTTTGATGGGTGGAGATGGTTGGAGGTCAGGGGGAAAGCCCTTTGTTCCTTGTCCAGACACAAACCTGGAAAAGGGATTTTAACTTTTAACCTATCATATGAGTTTCACTTACAAAAGCAATGAGAAGTGGGATTGAAGCATGGAAATGCCTAAAAGCTTTGTGCATTCTCCATATCTCCAGTTGTGTTGAGATCTATTTTAGGATAAGGGTATTGTAAAATAAAACCCTGTCGAATGAAAAAGATCTCTAAGACGATATTTTTTTCCGGACCTGACAATAACTGCCAGAAACCTTTTCTCTTCTCTTTTTACACATCTCATTGTAGCATCTTGAGAAAGCCTGGGGCGCTACAATATCCCCTTTCGCCCTTTGTGAACAAAGTTGTGAAGGGCGTTTCCATTTCTTTTCTTCTCCCATTAAAAACACTATCCAGAGTTTCTTTTCAGTCAGAATGAGGTATTGACAAAGATGTCGCTGTAAATACTTTTTCCGGCTGAACTCAAAGTTAAGTGCCTCAAAGCTTTTCACTTTCCTTATCAGGGAAAGTGTTATCTTTCTCTTTCTTACAGCCAGTCGTCGATGGGAAAGTGTGAAGAAAGACTTCACGTTTTTATATGTTATTTATTCTGCCATCAACAACAACCCAGAACTCACGGCCTCGACCTGAAATTGTCCCATGTTCAAAGGAAACCATATTTGTTTTCCAGTAAATATCGACACCTTATCATGGGCGCAGATCTGTTTGTTGCTTCACCCGGTTTGAAGGCAGACACCTGTTTGTTTATCCTGAGGCTACAGCTGAAATAAAAAGAGCAAAGACTGGGTGCCACCATCAAAACATTGGATTAAATAGCCTTCCTCTATACCCTTCTCTTTTTCATATCTTTCAACGTGTAATAGCCCTGTTTGAAACAAGACTCCCGAGAGCTCAGCTATAGCCACTTAGGTAATTTACTGCGCTTTCTCAATCACCCCCTAAGGAGGCAGACATGAATTACAGCCATCAGCGTGGACAAAAGAAAGTCCTCAGTAGACCACCATGTCTGATCCAGGGGTATCTTTGATCAGTGAATGACGTTGGGTGCCCCTCCAAGCGATTTCTCCCAAACTACTGGTCCCCAAAGTGTTTCGCCCCTCTCTTTCACACACATCTGAACACACCCTTTGCGCAGAAGCATGGGAACATCTTCCAAAAGGATGAGGTGAACAGGCCAGCCCACATGACAGAGAAACATAATTAACCCTGCCCTGAGGTGTGTATGTGTGTGTGTGTACAGTGTGTACTGTATGTGTGTGTGTGCGTGCGTGCGTGTGTGTGTGTGTTTGCCGGGGAGGGTGGAAAGGAGAGAGTGTCAGATTAGCCGAGGTGCCACAGTGCCGATAAGAGCAGCCCTAGATGCACTGAAATGTATTCGTTTAACCTGGCAGCACACAGAAAGACCTCAGCCCTTGTGGTGACACTCTGATAAAAGTTGCTGCCAGTGTATGTGTTTGTGTGTATGTAGTTTTAGGGTTGTTGCATTCACATCCATGTGCGTCAGAGATGGCCTGCTTGGCTACGAAATAGAAAAGCTTGTTCAAACACTCTCATACCCAGAGGTGGATCACAGACGATGTTTGGACACTTAATTGGCACAATTAAGTTGATTGACTCATTTTGCTCCGAGTGAGCCACACACTTTGGTACGCAGCCAATTATAGCCACATTGCGTTTTGCCTCACAGGCTCCACGGTCCTGCTTTTGAAGGCTAAGACATCTGAACACAGAGGAAAACAGCTGCTCTTAACCGGCTGGCTGCTGTTCAAAAGATTTCCTTTAATAACCATTTTACACGTACCTTAATCAGAATATTTACGATCACTTTTAAAAATGCCTGGCACTATAAAACAAAAAATCCTAAAATCATTTGGATGAAACGTATATGTGCAAATGCTAGGAATAACATGATGGAGGTAAGCTCGAAGTGAGATTCGAGAGCGCAAAACTAATAAGGCGTAAAACAAGATCAAAGCTAATTTTGCCGAATTGGAAATAGGAGTAATTTTGATTGGAAAGTGGAGGTGAGAGGCTCGTCTGGATTGGGATTTGAGGTCAACAGCAGATCAGAGTCTGGCAATTTACTGCATGAGAGACGACTCTTTAATTGACTCGGATGATTTAGCATGCAAACTGCTGCCTGCTGCTGTGCTGCATGAAAGCATGTATTGAAGAAGAGGGCTTGTTGGTTGCGGAGCCGATATGTAAAGTCCACTGTCTGCTGTTGTTCTCTCACGGTCCACTAGTGCTAGACACAAGGTCGTGATGTCGCAGTGTCATGGGTGGCTGGTGAACACTATGCTTCTTCACTAATGTCTTCAAAGGATCCATACGCATAAATTACATAATTAACATGTTCTCACCTCCTTTAATGGAATCTAGATCATTTTGGGTTCATTTATTCAGGATATGTGTTTTTGGCCTTCACCTCATTACAATGGAGATGAATGGAATGTCTTGTTCACAGCATTGGGAAGAGATCCTACTTTGGATAATATATGGACCTCACCGGCAACAGTTCTCTTCAAATGAAAACTGTTGACAATGAAGCCTGAGGATTATCCGTAGTAGCATTGAGGATACAAATTAGGGGAAGAAAAGATGATATTGACTTATTACCACCAACCAAAGAGAGAAGCTATTTAACTACACTTAAGTAAAAACACTAATGTAAAATGACTCACACAGGAGCCCTTTGCTTGGATTGGCATGAAGCTAATCACCAGTACAGAATGTGTCAGAGAATACAGGCTTCTTTTGAAAAGAGTCGCAGGTACATAATACATACATAAATATAACATGACATGCAAACTTAGTTAGAGGAAGATTTGACCCTGACTCCCAAGCTGTATTCAGCAAAAAAAATCCAATTAGAAAGCTTAACATTTGCTGATGATTTTCGTTCCTACCCTCACCTATGGTCATGAAGGATGGGTCATGACCAAAAGAATGAGATTGCGGATACAAGCGGCCGAGATGGGTTTTCTCCGCAGGGTGGCTGGTGTCTCCCTTAGGGATAAGGTGAGAAGTTCGGTCATCAGGGAGGGACTCGGAGTTGAGCCGCTCCTCCTTCACGTCGAAAGGAGCCAGTTGAGGTGGTTCGGGCACCTAGTTAGGATGCCACCTGGGCGCCTCCCTAGGGAAGTGTTCCAGGCACGTCCAGCTGGGAAGAGACCAAGGGGTAGACCTAGGACCAGGTGGAGGGATTATATCTCTTCGCTGGCCTGGGAGCGCCTTGGGATCCCCCAGTCAGAGCTGGTTGATGTGGCCAGGGAAAAGGAAGTTTGGGGCTCTCTGCTGGAACTGCTACCCCCGCGACCCGACCACGGATAAGCGGGAGAAGATGGATGGATGAACATTTGCTGATTTGAGATGCTAAAGAGAAGAGCTGAAAATGTCTCTTTTTGAGAAAGAAATTTGAAGATTAAAATCAATCTTCTAGTAGATTGTGGGTGAACTGTTGACTAGTTTTGAATTTGAAAACGTCTGGTTAACACCTTTGAATGGCTTCCCCTCCATAGCATCAGCATCCACGTTTGTATTGTAATATTTAAAGCCTTCTGGCAAGGCGAACTGACAAACAACACATCATTTATCAGAAACAAAATTGAAATTACTAAAACTGTTTCTGATTCTATGTTCAGTTATACTTAGTCACTAAATCACAACCTATGAGTTGGATGCAGAAATGTCAAAAAATTGAATCTCTATACCTGCGCAAATAAAACCAAACTATCTGCATGGCTAAAAAACAACTCAAAATTTGTTTCATAATTTACAAAAGCCGACTGGAACTCAATACAGTCTCACAAACTGCGGATAACTTGGCTGCAGTTTGCTTGACCTTAGCTTTGCACCTGACATCATAGAGATTCAATTACAATCAACTTGGAGAACACTATTCACTCTGGCATTTCCATTATCTCATCTATGTAAGGGAAAAGCATTAGAAGCCATAGTGGACACTCGTAAATTGTATGTACACACACACACACACACACACACACACACACACACACACACACACACACACACACACACACACACACACACACACACACACACACACACACACACACACACACACACACACACACACACACACACACACACACACACACACACACACACACACACACACAAATAGCCAGGAAATGGCTGGCAAAGCTATTCAACCACCCACTGAAGCGTCAGGCACTTCACACCCTTGTACTAATGCACCGGGGCATAAAAACCTAAAAATCAGTCTGTGAATAGTAGATTGAAAGGAACAATAAAGGAAATATAAATGACTTTTGAATGTCGTGAAGTATCAGAAAAGGTAAAAAAAAAGACTTAAAAAGGTGAAAAAAACTAGGGTTAGGGTTAACCCTTATAAAGTGTTAAGCTGCAGAATGACCAATATTCAACTCAATACCAGACATAAGAGTTGATTATTTACTTCCACTTGATGATATGAAATGAATTCTGAATTGCCACACACTGATGATGAGTATTGTGATATTCACTGTTGGAATGAGCCTCGCTAAGTCTCAGCTAAGACACACGAGCTGTTGTCCTTTCCTGAGGCTTTGTGCTGCTTTTCTTTTTGCAGGCAAACAATGTGACATTTCCCCTCTGCCCAGTTTCTCCCCATTCTTTTACAGCAGGCTATAAAAGTGAAATGTGGGGACTGTTAGGGGTCTTTCTCCAGCACTGCTGAAGTGCCCTCTCGACTAAATCACCAACTGGCAGTGATGGGACCAGAAGTTAGTGTGTAATACTCTACTTCCCTGCTTCTCAACACCTTACTGTATATGTGCGTGGAGCCGTGTATTAAGGCAAATACGTGCAGCTTCCCATTATACACCTGTGCCAATTGGCCTCAGATCAGGCTCATAAAACCCCAATTGGCCTCAGGGTCAGACATGCCAAAACTTCCCTGGCTCTGCTTCTTTCTTTTTTTTAACTCCACCCTTTGTTTAAGTATTACCACCTATTGTGTTCTAGTCAGAAACGTCCAGAGAAATGTAAGCCTCATATGAAAGACCATTATTTTACCTAGTACTCGTACAGTAAAAATGTAAATAAGGTTATTTGCGATCTAAATGTATTAACAACGTCTAAGACATCTCACTTTCTGCAATAAAACTAATCTAACATTAGACATCATGCTTTATATATATATATACTATGTGCAATATGAGCAATATGCCATAATAACTGTGCAATATATACCTGTCTGCTATATATTCAGAACTGTTACAGGATGTGTATTTTGTAAATTGTCAAACATTTTTGTATTTTCTTTTTAATTTTTAATATGTGTTTTATGCATGCTTCTTAGTTAACATTAAGCTGTCTTTGGCTATTTTCTGCTGTAACAAATGTACATTTCCCCTCTGTGGGACTAACGGTATTCTGATTCTGATTACAGCGGGATTACCCTCTCCTCTGCAGAGACAGAGACTTGTGGGAGGACACATGCACAAATACTTGACCCTGTGCAGACATGCCATACATGCCATCCCTCATCTTTTCATAATGAAGTGGCCACTTTGGTCCCCATAGCCCCACTGATGGGTGACTCTTTATGTCTGAGAGAGACTGGGAGTAGTTGTAGCTGGAGCCCTAAGTGACAGAAATCCCTCTGTCAGGAAGAAACAAAGCTATGAGCTGTTAGTAAGTTGGAAAAGCTGCTTACTCCACCAGGGGCCAAGAAAACAGGCACATCCAAACAGTGGATATGTCCATTTTTGACCGCTGTTCTGACATAATACACTCCTAATGTGCAGGGAAAGCCTTCCTGGATCCTCTCCATGTATCCCACTCATAAATCTCCCAAATTCCCATCCAGTTCAAGTTAAAAACTAATCTGTTCTGTGCTCCTTCAAAGCATTTCTGCATTATGAGTTTACAACCGTGACTTAGAGAAATGTTTCAGGGGCTTTGGGCCAGGGAGGGGGGGGGGGTGGTTCTGTTTCCTACAGCTTGGCGATCTTGGCCAAGCCACTGTTCTGGTAGTCTCGGTGAATTTGAACCGACTCACGGAACAGTGTGGCTCCCGGCAAATACACAACTTTGACATTGGTGCATACAATGCCGACAGTCGTACTTGGACTGTGACAGACGGATTTTAAAGTGTTTCCTAGACACCAAAAGCCACCGTGTCCCTTCACATTCCTGGGATGATGGATGGAGAGTTGCTTAGACAAACTTTTCAGGCGTGTTTGTGTCCTTGTGAAGACCGGGGCTAAACGTTCTGTTCGGGGACTACCAATAAAATATTCAGGGACAGATGTCTGAGCAGCTCTCCTGCGCTCAGAACCTTCGCAAAAAGGACACAATCTGTTTCTAAATTATTCATACAGTCAAATGCTTTGTCCAAGAAGTTCAAAGCTCTGTCAAACCTCAGTATCCATCTGAGTTTGAACGGTGCTACTCAAAGAATTTTGACATCAATAACATCAATCACTTTATAACTGCATAGAAGATTGTTAGTCTTACATTGAAAGTCACTGTTTAGGATTTTGTGGTAAAACTGATAGATTTCCAGGACAAAGGAAGGTTGCTTAACAACATAAAAAAAGGAGAGGGAGCTGCTTTGGGACTAATCTTAATCTTAGTCTTAATAATCTTCATCTTCATCTGTAGCCTTTGTAAAACAAATAGAGTGGAGTGACGTAGGTTTGGCCGTTATTTCAGAATCTACAATATTTTGGGAGGCACCACTAGTGGGGGGGGGGTCTCATTTGCTCACAGGACTCATACCAACAAAGTATATTTTAATGATTATATACACAATGTGTTTAAGAAGGTGTTATGTAACTCTGAGGTAAAGTTAAGATGTTGTGATTTAAGTGCAAATGACATTTTTCATCATTTTCAGTTCTATAATCTATGTCCTGGGTGAACATATGTCTAGAAGCCTCTAAAAGTTGGTCCCACTTAGCATTAAAGCAGGGGTCTCAAACTCAAGGCCCGGGGTCCAAATCCGGCCCGCGACTTCATTTTATGTGGCCCCGCAAGAACTTGCAAAGAATATAATACGTTTATTATACGGTTACATGCCACTTTACAGAAGCAGGTTGCCCATAAACTACATGTCCCACAATGCATCTCGTTTCGTGACATGCGCACTGAAGAGACTTGCAATTATTTGCCCAGGACTTCTGCTTTCAGACGTAGTTAATTACTAAGTTATTATCCAATCCGATAATAATCCAATTCAGAGGCAATAATGTAATATAAAATACATTATTTTATATATATATTATATATTTATATAGTTACAACCGGCCCTTTGAGTGTAACCTTTATGCGAATGTGGCCCGCGATGAAATTGAGTTTGACATCCCTGCATTAAAGGATCAAAATCCACAAAAAAGTTTAAAACCGTTGCTTTATTTGAACTTATTTACCGTAGGTCAGCACAATATGAGGGACTCACCTGCAGAAGTTGTGGCTGCCCAGACCCCCCTCTCCATTGGGGTATTTAAGAGTGTTGTAAGGGTGCTGGAAAGTCTCATTCCAGAAGAGGCAGGGTTTACCACCATGCAGGCTGGTCTGATTCTGGAAGCCCCTGTAGTCCTCTCCGTTGGCAGTGTAACACTCTGGAAAAAGAGGAACGAGATGGAGGAATTGAGAGGAATCACTTGTGTCTGCAATAAGGGCTTAGACATCCTGCAAATCAAAAGCTTGGCAAGATCTTTTGAACACAGAAAGTCAGCCACAAATATGACCTGCTTTATTGAGAATGTGGAATCAGTGAAATACTCTCAAGCTAGGAACATTTGTTTAGACGACAACTTTGGAATAATTGTAATTTTTGCCCAGTCTCTTGCCAAATGGGGTAAAGAAAGATCAATCACTGTATTGTTTTAATTAATGTCATCGCAGGAGAACAAATGTCCCACAGATATACAAGTAAAGCAAACATGGCTTGGATTTCTAGGAAATGTATGACTACCATATGGCCAAGCCAGAAAGAGTGAGAAAAGCGAGAGCTGGTTTCAAAGCAAAACAATGGCTGGGGGAGAGCTTTTCTTCCCTGAAATTGGGAATTCAAATAAACATTGGCTGATGATTGGAGCGTGATCAGCCATTACTGTGCATCGCTCTCAGCCTTGAGGAGGGGTGGGGGGGGGCTCCCATCAAGAGAGTTTGAACTGCTACAGCTGAATTCCTCTGTGATTGCATTACGATGGAAAATATTAATTTATTATGTTATGATTACTCAAACATAGACAGAGCAGGATTCTCCTTCAGTGTAAACAGCAGGGGATACAAAAAGACTGTATGTATGACATTACGTTGCAAAGAGTAAATACTGACAATGGCCACCAGCATCACTTTGAAGTGTTCTTTTACAGTGTGTGCTTTGACACTTTTGAGTGTTGACTTATGAAGTGTAATACATAATACAATTATTTCAACTCATGCCTGTCAATCAAACTCAATAAACAGAACAATAGTCGTTTGTGTGGCTCGTTTCCATGGGGTCTTGTTACTATGTATGCAGTTAGCCAGTGACCGGCCCCTTTCATCAAGTGGAGCTGTCTGGGCTGAGTATGAGCTAATGCATCGCAATATGACAGTCATTACATCCCATAGTGAGCCAGCCGTGCTCCAAGGCTCTTTCTCATTCTCTTCCAGTCCTAGGTTTCCTAACTTCCTTTCTCTTTCTCGTATCTTATCCTCTGTTCTTCCCTCTCAGCATTCACAACTCTTTTCTCCTCTGCTGCTTTTGCTTTCTTCTGTCATCCCCTTTCAACTTATATACTTTTTTTTCTTTGGGGGGGGGAATCTCTTTGCTTCACAGGCTTCTATCTCGACTTTTGAGCTCGCGTCTATCGTTAGATGGCAACCTTAAGATGCCGTTTCACACGTCTAGAGGAGGAAGGCAGCATCGATTAAGACCTAAAGGAGAATTATTCTTTTAGGAGATCAAACATCCCCCAAATGAAACCGTGTGTTGATTGCAGATGTTAAAATATGTGTCTAATGTAGATAAGTAAGGGACCTACATTTGCTTCCCGTACTTTCTACCATGCTTTGATATATTAACAGCAGTTACCTGTACACAAACATGCATTTCAGTCTCTTGCATCCTCTACTATACTTCTCTTAATTTTAAAGTAAATCAAAGCCCCTGGCAGCCAAAGTAGCTTTTAATTAAAGTTGTTATTCAGTCAAGCTTGTTAGCCATCCATCGTCTGGCTGACAGGAGTTCAACGGTGGCAAGGAGATGCAGGGTGTCAGGTTCCTGCATTATGATGCCACTCTATTGTCTGTGAATGACTCCCCTCTATATTAGCAAATGAATACCAACTAGGCAGCCACCAGATCGTAAATCCACTGGAGAGTGTCTGAGGCAGAACACGACTCCATAAAATAAAATAAACAGCTTAATGGTGGTACAACTAGGGGTCATGCTCTTGCTCTCTACACAAGGGAGCGATGAAGAGTCGTGGGGACACAAGTTATCGTGGGGCTGACACTCCAGACAACATGGTGTGTTTAATAATGCAAATTGTGCAATTGAAAAGGATGCACTTGATCACCATGTAGCATGTTTATCCTGTAGAAGACTTTAGAGATAAGGTGGAGATCTGATATCAATGTTAATCTGTGTTGCCACTCCATGTTATGGCTCTACCTGACTCAACACTTTTTTAGAACTACTTCACTAATGATTCTGACCACTGGTCGTTCAGAGAGAATTGCCACTACCGCCTACACTGAGGCGGTGTTATCTCTCAACCTATGTTTCCATCTTGAGCAATCGTTTTAAAAGTGGGAACAATTCAATCAGTTTAAAAGACATAATATTGACAAGAAAACAAATAACCACACAGCAAAATAATACTTTTCAAAACAGTAAGATTTAGTAGTGGAGTAACTTGTAATTATGGTTTGTCATTGACCTTAAGCTACAATTGTGTTCAATTAAAATGAGTTATCCTGCATTTTATGATTTGTATGGTTTAATATACACAGAACTTATTGGGGAAGACAGGAATCAAATGATTAATTTTCATTGAATTCACATTTCTCCGGATGCTGGCACTGACGGCAAACAGAAAAAAAGAGAAGGAACCACTGCTATTGAGAGCTTGGCAGCAGGACAAGCACAATCATGAGTCACTGCTCCCCAAAAGCAATCATGACTGTTACTGCCCAAGTCACAGAGGATAACATCAGGTAGCGACAGGGCAACATACTGCATCCCAAATGAGCTCACGTCCTTCAAATATCTTCTCCCCGAAAAGAGGGTATTCAAATGACTGAACTTGGCCGCACGAAGCGCTGCTCAACACACTGTGTCGAAAAGAAAGATCCAAATGACTTTGTAAATGTTTCCTTTCCTCTAGACTTTACTCTAGAGTTTCAGGATGAAGCAGAGCTCGTCTGCACATGGTCCCTTTGGAACGAGCTGCTGCTGGCAATCATCCCGCCCTGCTGCGGTCAACTAAGCTTTCCAAGACAAGATGGTAAATAATATGGCAGCGTTTTGCCCCCTGGAGGAATATGGGGATGGGAGATTCTTCCAGGTGGTTTCAAGACACCATTTGCTTGTGGTGGGAAAAGGAAGTAGCGGATCTGCAAGGCCTCAGAGGCTACGTTAGAGATGGATGGTCCATTTAAGAGCCGTGAGGATGGTCACACATCCATATAGCTAAAGAAAGAATATGGTGGATATGAGCACTTTATCCTTGTCCTGGAGTGAATTAAGAGCTCATCTGCTGATTGGATCATCACCACTCCATGCCGCCTCCCCTACAAACACGGCCAGCCCTCAATCTGACACCCCCTTTCCATGTCACCAAGCAACTGTTGTGCTTTCGTCACATGGGCCTGGGCTTTCTTGTGGTTTCATCATAGGCCGTGATGGGAAACAGAACCACCACCGCATGAAAGACAGAGAGAAGGGGGGGGGAGAAAAAACCTCCTATAAAATACATGCAGATCTACAAATAGAAAAAATCCGGGAAAGGGAAGAGAAGGACTCGCCCTTCACCAAGCCCTGCCCTCACAGAATACTGCACCACCCCGGCGACAAGAGGGAAAAAAAGGAAACAGCAGAGGACCGCTGAGAGAGAGCTAATCGCCCTGTTATTATATTGGTTGGGATTTGTGGCTAATGACTTCCACATTGCGACTTCAAATGCACTTGATGTTCCGAAAAAAGTGGGGGGGGGGGGGGGGGGGGGGGGGGGGGTTGGGGAGAAAAGAGCATTTGGTCATGCGATTTGAAAAACACAAACAAACAAGCTTACAAACAAATCTCTGAGACGCGTTGCCAGGTCGCACAAGAGCACGTATTTGTTGTGTTTGCTACGAGGGATGAAAAGCAGCGATAATTAAAGACGACTGCTTCCTCACTGAGGGCTGACATAAAGAGCGTCCTTCCATCTTTATTATATGTTTCGAAACTTCAGGGACAGCATAACAGGCTTAGTGGATGAGCAATATTTCCAGAATGAGTCTATGATAGAAATATGCACACTTTTACGCACAAAAAAATAATAATTTGTGCACACGCTTACACCACCCAAAGCTGCTGAGATTTAGAGAGCTTTCAAAGACGACAGAAACGTCAGATTATTAATGCACAACCTGCCAAAAAAAATGTCCCCTCCACTCTGTCCTGGTAACCATTAATGTTGTGAGGCTCATTAATGTCAGTGTACTAAGCACAGAGGCCAGGGCCAGGCCAAACCAGGCCAGATGTAGCAGGTTACAGATTACTTCTCTGGTGGGGACACAGCTGGCTGCAACACAAGTCTGGTTCCCCTTTTCCCCAGCAGCATCCATTTCCACATCAAAACCACATCAGACTTCAGAGGATCGCAGGAAGACTGCTTCACAGGAAGACTGCTTATCCAGGTTTCACAGATAGTCACAGATTCAGTAAGGCTCGTTTAATGAATTTGGAAGTGGCTAAGAAGAAGTCACCAATGTCTCGGGGGTGGGCTTGGCAGTTAATGGACCACATCTCGTCTCTGTGCTTTAAAAGTGCCCTCTTGGAAGAGGGTCAATGAAAGTGCAAAAAATTAACCTTGCAAGTGATGAGAACAGATGCCTCTAACTAGTTAACTCTGCAGACAATGACTTCTCAATGGGATTTTACAATCCTTCTTTTTGTTTCATGCTTTTGTCATGGGTTGCAGCCCCAGATAACCAGGCCGTAAACCAGGAACTCGTTCATCCCGAAATAGCCTTCGCCATTCTTCCTTTGCAAAAAACCCTCCACTGCACCACCTTCTGAGTTCACTACCACAGTAGCCACAGACCCACAAGACTCCCTGCCAAAGTTTCTGGGTAGCACCTATAAAATATGGCCCCATCTCGTTCTAGTGCGGCCCCTATTATTTAGCTCCGTAGTGGAAAGAATCGGCAGGAGCCCGTGGTGGGCTAAAAGCGCTGCCAAAAAACCCGTCTGTTTGAAGTTGCTTGTCACAAAATGGAAAGCATAAAAGGTTGTTTTGCCCACAAGCAGGCCCTATATTTAAATACCAGAGGAAAAATCAATCAACAAATAATATACCAAGGCAGATAAGGCCTCCACCTATGTAGGATATCTCGTAGTTGCCAGGATGATCTCTGACAGAGCGCAGCACAGATGGACCAAGAGTAGTTTTGGCTCTGTGAGTGGCCCAGAATGAAACAAGGAGGGACAATTTTGAGTTTTGCTTGGCAGACGTTCAGGGAGTGACTGATGGGCTGCAGACTCTGACAATGACGTAAAGGACATTCAGGGACTTGCTGAAACCCTAGGGAAAAAAGCTGCTGGCACAATGTGGACATCAGAGACATGTCAGCCAACCTGACATGAGGGCGGACGAGGTGCCACGCTCAATTACCTCCCTCTGGCAGCTTCCTCGAGTCATAATCCACATCTGCCATATATTTCCAAACATGATTAAAAGCTTCTTCACCTCTAACGCTGTCCTTGTTTCTGTAGTTTCTCACACCCAATCACAAGTCTCCCTACACAGTAAGTATAGGCAAGGGTTACAGGGTTGAACAAACACAAGGGGAAATCCCCTGCATACTCAACACATGCCACTGAACCCGCTCTACACGAGAGTAAACAAGACGTGTGCATCCAGGAGAAAGCATCATTGAAAGAAGGGGGGGGGGGGGGCAGGAGATAGGGAAGCCAAGACGCGCTAAGGTTGTTCAATTAAGGGCTTTCAAACGGTGCACAATTAGTGTGTCTGGGATGGATCCATCCTAAATAAAGTCAAACTAAACAAAAAATGAGTGTGGAGCATTGACATTGAATAACGCATTGTGAAAGACGAAAATATGTAAGTGAAAGCAAAATGAATCAGAAAAAGCAAACAGAGTGAGTCAGGGTGGGACAAAGACTGTTTTTATGATCCCTCAGATTGTTAACCCAGGCTCTAATTGTCTCCCTCTTGTGTATAGCACAAATGAAGTGAGCGCGGGGTTTATTTCACATTTCCCCGTGTTATAGACACGAGACCAGGCTTGTGAAATGACCAGCGAACACAGAGTTTACATCTCCAACGTCTGAGTTTGAAGGCACACATCTCATTCCAGAGGAGCTCTGTGGCACAGATGCATGCTGGGGCCTTTTACCAGCAAACACACAACTGAAGCCGAAGGGAGAACAACACGTGTTTTACTAATGCGTGTCTGTCCTCTGTGAGGAAAATAACACAAGACCATATGGGTTCCTCATCGCACGCCGCCTTTGATAACCAGAGGATCTACGGCTTGTAATGCAAGTCATGATGGCTTACTGTTGCTAAGGGCTGTGCGTTACTCGCATGGGGGTGTTTTAAGCTTGTTCTCTTCTTCTTTGTTGTGCTTGTAAATGGATGGTAAAATGATCCCTCAGCACTGTCAGATGCCACGATAAACATATGCAGTGACAAAACAGGCATTAAACTGCCCTCCTACCCACATCATTCCTGCTCTTTTTCCCCTCCTTCTCCCTCCTCATACCCGTATCCCTCCCCCCAGACGCACTTACAGTAAGAATGAAAGGGAGCAATTTTCATCAGTGAAGCAGCCGCGGTATTTTCAGATGGATCTGATGTGGAGGGAATGGAGGACACACACACTCGCACACACACATCAAAATGCACACAGGCTCCTTTGTTCACTTGGTGGTAGGGCCAGTGTCATTGTGGTGATGCCATTCTCACCCACTCATCACTGTACTGTAGACATCACCCACTGAGTGAGTGTATGTGCATGCATGTGTGCATGTTTTTGTTTGAGTGCACATGTCTGTCAATTCACCTCTCCTCACAATTTGACAGCCTCTCCAAGGCAGTAATCAATTTGCGGCAACATAATGTAAGCTGTGCGGCCAGTATGGCTGCGGCCGGCCCTGATGGACAATTACCATGTTTGACGTTGCTCCAATGATAACAGTTGGATTTGTACGCAGTGATGGACCTCATATCCATATGTAGGCCCTTTGCCCCATCTGTTAAGCCACTTTGAGTAATAAAACGAAGGCCGGATAGCACCTCAGAGAAAGATGAACCATGAAAGAAAAGGGGTTGTTGCTGAACACACCTGTTTTCCATCTTCCTGTTGGTGCTCAGGTTAGCTGTTATCTGAGGAATGTAAATGATGTGGTTTGGGCTGAACACACACACACACACACACACACACACACACACACACACACACACACACACACACACACACACACACACACACACACACACACACACACACACACACACACACACACACACACACACACACACACACACACACACACACACACACACACACACACACACACACACACACACACACACACACACACACACACACACACACACACACACACCACCTCATCTGTCTCTTCTCTCCTGAGGTCCTGTGTGAATACAGGGTTCGGGGAAGATGAGGTCTGACTTGGATAAATAAAGGCCTCGAGTCGAGGGGAGGGAGCGATGTGACCTGCCCTGCTAATGCAAACAAGAAGAAACGCACTGCTGCACCAGATCAAAAGCACAGCTGTTTTTCCTCTTTATTCTTAACAGACATCATTATTAAAACAGAATGATGCCGGCTTGAATCACAACAAGACCCGAGGCAAACGAAGCAGAATCCCTTGTGTAAAGCAGCAGAAAAAGATTTGAAGGATTTGATAAACTAATGCTATCGCAGTTTTGACTAATTTTATGTTTGGTATTGAGGATATTAACTTTTATGTAAATGTCCACATCCCATGTGCATGTCCACGGCAGTGCAGGTGTTACTGAACATCTTGTTTGTGGAACTTATAAACACTATTCAATTTTGTTTTTCTTTCTCTACGCTGCTGTTTGGAGGAGAGTTTTAAATGTTGCTCTCAAGTTTTGATTAGTCATTTCCTGTTATGGCGCGTTCCTGCCAACTATACATGACTCCCAATATATAATTTGGGGAATGAGAAAATTAGTTGCATTTGATCTAGTGGAGAAGCTGAAACTGCAAAAACAAGAAAAAAGGGTTTTATTTGCAAAAAATACCCCAACAATAAAAAATCTAAATAGTTTTTGATTAGTTTTCTGTGTCTAAAAACATGAAAACCTAAATGTAGCCTCACTCTGTCAATCTGTCCAACCACCAATAGTCACATCAGCCTGGGAAGCTTTAAAGGCAGCTTTGAAGCCGCTTTTTAAAAAGAAATAAACACAATGGTTACTGGAAATTGGGCTTAAATTGATCAAATGTCAGAGGGAAGCTTATGGCCATGTGTTGTGATTAAATGTAACTGAAGCAGACCAATAGGATATTTCATTAACCCTTTAGGCAGAGCCGAGAAATGGATGGTCCGGCAGGCAAGGCACACTGATAGATAACCCTAACCCTAACCCTGTGATTTAATTTAACTTTTACTTGTTGCTTGCAGTTGTGGGGGAACAGACCCAATGTGTGGAGCCTAAACATCCTCCCATCTGCAACCAATGAATCCAGTGTGATTGTTTGGAGAGAGTGGCACATAACACATCAGAAAAAAACGCACCAGTGTGTTTTGTCTAACTGTGTATGCTAAAGATGAAGGCAATGATCTGATCCCTTAGCATTCTTTGGCTTTTTTAGATTGTTTTACACTTTAAATCTATGTATGTTGTGTAGAAAATTCCCTTTTGCGTGAAGTAATTGCACCTTCATCTCTTGCTACACCGAATGTCCTTATCCCTGCTGTCGGCTTAAGACCAATCCGTGATCATTATCACTGAAGTGCACATCTCAATGTTATGGATTGTCCTAACATGTTTGAATTGTTATTTTTTTATTCTCCTGTCTGACTGACCCGGTCAGAGAATGAACAAAGCATGTACAATCCTCTGTATCAAATCACAAAAGGTTGTCAGATAAACCGCAACAGAGTGCACTTCTAAGGACGCAATAACAACGGCACAATAGGCTGCTGCAGAGGGGACCATAGCGCTCAACATTCAGACCCCTTTTAACCAGCCACGTCTCCAGTTCCTGATCTTGATTGTGAAAGTGATCCTTTTTCACTGTGGTTTGTGTGGCTGTGGGAAGAGCAGCAGTACTGGGAACCAGATGGCTCTGGTAAAAGACAGGGGGCATCCCACTGGCCTCTCTGAGAAGGGGATCCATTACGGAGGATCTATTGAGGACCGGCAGATTCTGTTTCACGGCATCGGCCGAGTGTGACCGACCCTCAGTTGGCTTTGGTAGTGGGCTGGTGCCACGTAGGCGGCTGCAGACCGAGTCCTTTCTGTGTTCACCTTGGGGAGCTGTATTCACCTTCGATGCAGGACAGACAACTAGATCAGGGCCTCTAGGCGACTTGGGTTTCACCGTTTTTGACTTCAAGCTTTTTTCAAAGGGCCTCGCATTGCAAGTGGATATCACTGGCTCCGTAGCGTAGAAGACAATGGTCGTTTTTGAAAACAGTTGACTGGGAAGTTCCTGTGAATTTGTAAAGGAGGATAAATGGACTGTTTAAGCTCAGTTAATTATCGTATGGAGTATCAAGTTATTGGTTTGTTCACTGAACACAAATATAAACGCAACACTTTTGTTTTTGCTCCCATTTTTCATGAGATGAACTCAAAGATCTAAAACATTTTCTATATACACAAAATAACCATTTATCTCAAATATTGTTCACAAATCTGAAAAAATCTGTGATAGTGAGCACTTCTCCTTTGCCGAGATAATCCATCCCACCTCACAGGTGTGGCATATCAAGATGCTGATTAGACAGCATGATTATTGCACAGGTGTGCCTTAGGCTGGCCACAATAAAAGGCCACTCTAAAACGTGCAGTTTTGCTTTATTGGGGGGTCTGGGGGGGTCCGAAAACCAGTCAGTATCTGGTGTGGGGGTTGGGTTAGGGTTAGGGTAATGTTGTGAATCGAGTGGCCCATGGTGGTGGTGGGGTTATGGTATGGGCAGGCGTATGTTATGGACGACGAACACAGGCCACTCGATTCACATTCAGTTCATCTCATGAAAAATGGGAGCAAAAACAAAAGTGTTGCGTTTATATTTTTGTTCACTGTATATTCTTTCAAAAAAGACCACACACTATCTGTTTCCCTGCACATTTCGCTGTCACGGCTTCTTAGCTCTGCCCACTACTGGTTTGTTCCTTTGTTTGCTGTCCACTCAAGTATGTCTGCTCCCTTCACTTGTCCAAATGTTTGCACTGTCCACTTAGCCATGTCCACTTGTTTGGCCTTGTCTGATCAGTGCTGTCTGTGGGCGTTTCCTGCAAGGACGAAAGGCGACAATTTGCCTCTTCGGCCACAGGCTGCTGCAGCTGGACACAAACCAGACCCCAGGGTTCAGCAGCTAAATTACTCTCCATTTATTTAAAGTGGTTGCCATTACTCTACCGCAGTAGAGCACAGACCTCAGTGGCCCTGGCCCAACCATAACTGCAGTATAAAAAGAACCCAGTTCGCCGGACAGGTCATGTCTGACACAGTAGCAATTCCATATCCTCCCGTTATGTTCTTGGTTACGCTTCTCAAAACTCAGAATCGCATCACAAAAATACATAGTTGCTTTAAAACTCCTGTTGAGATTCTTGCTTAAACACCTAACCAGTCACTGGCGAGATGTTAGGAACAAGTTATGTGTTTAAATCAAATCAAGAAAAATAACTCATTTACGTTAATCATACTATGTCAAAATGTGTAATAATAGTATGTTCAAAACGGAAATACAGAGACAGGAAGCCAGAATGGTTTTGAGCTTGTACCAAAATAAATGTAATTGTTTTTTGCCTGCACTTCCTTTTATCAACACGCCCAAAGCTGATGCGCCAGTATATACATCCAGGGAAGGAAAGTTGTTTTTTGATCCATCATCCACTTTCTGCCTGGGGCATTAAAACCTACTTTAAAATTCCATTCTCTGTGAATTAAATTGAGTTTTGATAATGACAAACATTGTTGGTTTGAGAGTTAATAGAATTCATAGAAGAACATAAGGCTCTATGGTATTTCATTACTGTTGTCTGACTACTTGATTTACCCCCTCGCCCTGGAGTGTGTTCCATCTGATGGGCTCTGACTGCGGCAGGGAGCACCGGCTCAGCTGAGGGAAATGTCATTTGGCATTGACTGGAGTGGGTCTCCTCATGCATACGCAAATGTCAAGGAAGAGGCCAGGGAACACAGCTCATGCATAACAGTATTAAAATGTAGAGTTGGAGGAAGAAAAACTTGGAGAACAGTCTCGAGATGAAAAGAGTTGTGAAAGAATAAGAGGCTACATGGCTTTGCAGAGCTCCATCCAAAACCAACAAGTCACGGCTCATTCAGAAAAATACTCTGACTGGTCCTGACTGACCTTTGAGCAACAAAACCTCACAAACCACTATTCTGGCCACACGTGTGCACTCTCCCACCTAAACATTGTTTATCTCTTTCAAGCCTGACAGTTGTGTACAGCCAGCAGCGGTTTGACAGCCTAATTCCATGTTGTCTCACCGGACCGCCTCCGTGGATCAGGGACCGGAGTGACTCAACCTTGCACCACTTTGTTTGGGGACGCCTGTTTCTCTCATCTCCCTGTGCTTCACGTGTCTATCGCCTCTGTCATGCCAAGTCACCTCTTAGCGGTGCTTCCCATTGCGACACCACCACCATCATAGATCCTGAAGCTGGAGTTGGCTTGGCTGCTTTGCATGCTGGGTTGCCCAACCAACCGCCCGAGCAGGTGGTGATTTGCACAAGAGAAATAAATGAAAGAGTCGCACTGAGCGAAAGTTCAAACGGATAAATCGAGAAACCGGGAAACGACACAGAGAGAGGTGCTTTAATAAAACAAATGTAAGCCTTTGAACACGACAGGACGCGAATCGCAGTGGCACGATAATAAGCACGATTGTGTTTATAATAACTAGGTCTGTTTCTCCGTCTTAGTGGTTGGTGGTTTTGTGGGTGTACCAATGCCCTTGCATGGAAGAACAAGGGCGTTGCCCGGAACTTGACCTTTGCAGGGCACCACCCAGAGGTCAACAGGAAGTAAATGGGCTGCAACCCGAAACAGAAGCACACATTTCCAAGCTAGAGTTTTTTTCTTCTTCTGTTGCCTTTGAGCCTGATTCAACCAACCTTCGGCCAAGTAAATAAGGGAATTCTTCAAAACTTTGGCCTGTCTTAACAAGTCAAGACATGCTGAGTACCACGAGTGTTGGGATGTGCAAAAAGGAAAATACTCTGCCCTTTTTTTCCTCAATTTCAGACTTTCTAGTCCCTATGTCTGGTTCATCTTTCACTGCTACTGTGAGCTGGTGATACCATACCAAGTACCATACTAATGTAAAACAAATGGTGATGCTCAGCGGAAGGACCTCTTTGGAGGCCTGTTGTTTGTCCTCCACATTATTATTATTATCACCTCAGCAAGTTTAGCTAATAGCAAAGCCTTTCAGTCACTATAACTCTAAAGTCCAATCTGTTGTGGGCCACCTTGCAGTCCCAGTGTCAGTTGAGGTTGATATAGTTGTTTTTTGTTGCGTGTTTTGTTGTGTTGCTTAACTTAACCTCTTGGGGCATTCCAATGAAGATTCATGAGGGCTCCATATGGGCTGGTGTGGAGCTGTTTATGCATGGACATAACACAAAAAGGAGAAAGACTGATTGACTGCTTTTGCTGTTAAAACAACCAGTAAATACTAACTGAACCCGAGTTTAACCTACAGGAAATTCAAAGGAGTATAAAGTTGTACATACTATAAAAGTTTAGAGGAGATTAGCCCATTCGTCAATTTACTCAAGACTCCAACGATTGATGAGAAAATAGGGAGTCAAGGCAACCATGTGTCCCTGATATATTCTTCTTCCCTGTGATGGATGCAGGCACATTTGTATGCCCTTCAGTGAAAGTAGGGACTATCATTATCTCAAAAGTGAACAGCTGAAGAACTACTTTGTCTTCTTACTTTCTTCTAAATGTGTTCCTTTACCAGTCACATAATCACATTCTTAGCTCTATAACACTATTAAACTACAACAATGTGAGTCCCTCAACACTGGGCACAAGTGCGTTAGAGATTTATTACACAGGGATTGCTTTAGACAATATGGATGAAGTTAATACAGCTTCAATTTATTGATTGTGCTTTTACTAGCGGCACATCAGAATCAGACTCCATTTAATTACCAAATAGGTTCACACATACGAGGAATTGCTATATGTGGTGTATACATAGCTGTTCAGATAGCTTTGCTGTGAAGACCCTAACAGACTACATCAGCCATCACATGATTTAAATGCCAAAAACAAAAACAAGGAAAAAGGCTTAAAGGATACAAAGAGCTGAAGGAAAGTGAGGATCATTTTATTAGATCCCAAAACTCCCACTCCCACTAAACACACACACACACACACACACACACACACACACACACACACACACACACACACACACACACACACACACACACACACACACACACACACACACACACACACACACACACACACACACACACACACACACACACACACACACACACACACACACACACACACACACACACACACACGTTCACCAAGTCAATCCAGTGGTTTGTCTGAACTTGTGTCTGCAGCGCAGGAGCTCACCAGGGGAGGAGAGGTTTCCATCTCCATCCATCTCTGAACCGGAAGAGCGGGAGGGACCGCAGGGCCCACATCTGAGACCCAGACCCCATGCACGCTCTTCCCATGTTGCCCTCTGACACTCCCAAAACGGAGTGCAGTGGGTTTAGCCACACACCGAAAGCCAGTATGTTAAACTCTTTTAGAACCCGCTGTCTCTCCTCAAAGCAGCGCTCCATCGCAATCACCTCTGCCAACACAAGCTCTTGTTTCCTCAGATCGCAGCTGAAGATGGTCTGTTATTATCATCCTAGTCAGACGATTCAGAGCTTTTCTCTCAAACACACTCACACACACATTCACAAAGATCTCTCTATCTCAGGGGTTAGAAAGGTTTATGGAGGACAGTCATAAACTGCTCTGTATGGACTGCTTTTACAAGTTGAGAGTGGATTAAGTCGAGACGGATACGGTGATTGACTGTGTGAGCGAGAGCTGTGGATTAGGCAAAGACAGACAGTTGTTTGTGTGTGTACGTGGTTGAGTGTGCGTGTGTGGGGAAGGAGGGGCATCAGATTGAGGATGTGAGACCTCTTGGTTTGGCACTTGACGTGGCCTCTTAAAATCGAAAGGAGGTTTATGGAGGCTGCAGATGGCAACAGCTGCCTCACATTTGAACTTCACTCAAACACATGCACATGAAGTGTTGAAATGATTGGCTGAATAATTGATGACTCAAGTGACAGAAAAGTCATTATCATTTTTAATGGACAAAATGTCAAACATTTGCTGTTTTCAAATTGATAAGTATGAGTATATATTATTTTACATTGAATGCCTTTGGATTTTAGATGGTTGCTTGGAGAAAACAAGACATTTTAAGATGTTCTCTTGGGCTCTGGCCTACTTTAAATACTTGTTTATTTTTATTTGCGGATATTTGTGGAATGTTTCAATTTATTTTGAGGAAAAATAAACAGTAGTATCGACTTCGCACCTCAGATTTGAAAACTAGAGGTGTTGAGGAAGTTTGTAATGTGATACCATCGTAAGCTCCTTAAGACCTTCTCAATAGACCTTGTGTGGGATCAATTTCCATAAAGGATTGCAGTAATTGATAATAAAGATAACTGTAAATTGCATCCCTAAACACAGAAAAGCAGAAATATGCTCACAAAATACTCCTGAATTTGCATAAATGAGACTGTTGAGAAGCTACTGGCATATTTTCCTCCTCTGATGGTGGTATCTACTGTATACAACAGGCAACACGCTCTGACTCGATGTTCAGCCAAACATCGGAAAATAACACAAACATGCACCGTAGACTCAATCACACAGCAAGCTATTGAACAGTCTTCAAAAACTACAATACAAACCTCTGTGTGAGCTACTGTTCAGGAGTAGGTGCAGTGTTTAAAACCTCTCTGCCGCAACAATGCCTCAACTACAGCGTTTTAAAGTTCCGCCTGCGGCGCGACAAACCCATCCTGACAGAGTCCAGACCAACATCATGCAGTGCTGGACAGAGTTTAGACAGGGAGTAGGACAGACAGCGGGGTTGCCAAAACAAACAAGGGCTTGCCAGTAAATGCAGCTTACCTACATGTCAGGCTACAAAGAAAATACCACACCACATGTTGTCAATCACCCCGCCATCACTCTATTTGGTGCCTGTAATGCTTCAAGGAAGAACATTGAGTGTTTGAAAAGCTCCAGTGTGGTCTGGAACTAATCAAGCTGATTTACCTGCTATGAGTTGGTGTTGATAAGATGCCTCACTGCACAGAACGCAGCCTTAGCAAATCTTCCAACTGTGGCCTTACAAGTGAATTCATGCATATCTGGTTAAGTAGACTGAGACTTGGCGAAGACTACAGATAAAATGAAAGCCCATGAAGGCACATCTTGCTTTGTGCGATCAGTCCAAGATTTAGTTTGTTTGAGCACAGCCTGATCTCAACCTGATGTTTTCTTCATCTGGCCTTATTTCTGACAGCTCGGTCTTTCGTGATCACATAATGAGAGTGCATTCCATGTTGCCAAAATGTCAAAGCCTGCCATTTTCAAGCCTCAGCTCGACACAAAGCCAACTGGTTTCCTTTAAAGGTAATAGAAAGAACGTTCAGCCATACACAGGTTGTCACTTCACTTATTTTTTCATGTTGCTGTTATTGATAACAGCAAAAAGAGGGATCAGACAGATCAATTGTTGCTGACCTTTTGGTGTTGTGAATCAAAGCAAAACCTACTTGAAATCACTTTCCCTTAAATATAAATGTTACGGCAGACCTGAAAGGGTAAAACTATCCAGACTTTCAGAGTCAAAAAGATCAGAAACATATTGAAAAATTATCTCCTACACGGTCGAAGCAATAGTTCAGCATTCAGGATGATATAACTATTTTAATAATTATTTTTATTTTACAAGCGTCTTTGAGCACTGTGAAAAGCGCAACAAAAATGAAATGTATTATTGTTATTATTATTATTATTTAACCTTCAAATAACAGCTGGATGCTACAATGAGGGGGAAGAAAGACACGCTTCTGTTCTTGCACATTGTAACTTTTGTAAGCTTTTCTTACAACATCCCTTGCAGGAAAATGTTGCGATTTTGGTGAAACTGGATCCTATTTTGTTCATAGAATGTTTTCTTGCTTTCCATCTAAAGTCTTCAAGCTGCTCTGCCTTAACTCTTGGTGTTTAATGATATTTCCATATAGAGAAAAAGGCTTTATTTTTGCTTAAGTAAAACATACGGGTAATTGCTGCCGTGAGCTCCAGCTAACTGTAAGACAGTTAACTGTTGGTCTTATCTTGGTCTGTTGCCAGTTTTGGTAACAGGTGGATTAAGATCAAATAAAATAACATACCATAATAATGACCTTTATTAATCCCTGTAGGGAAATTCAGGAGTTTAAGCAGCAACAAAGTAAGTCCGAAAGTACAGTACAGATTCACACAAGATTAATAAAAATTAAAGTTAACGTTTAAATTATATACAGGTAAGTAGTTGTTAACAAAAAGCTGGCTTTGCCATGTCTTGTGTTGTTACAATTGCTTGATGCTGAAATGTGTTAGCAAAGTTGTCAGTGGCTATATGGAGTTGGTTAGCTTAGCTTAGCAAAAGCTAGCATAGCCATGCCATGTCCAAAAGTAACAATATCCACCTACCAGTATACCTCTGAAGCGCACTACATTAGGATGTGAAATGTTAACGCTGTTTTACAAAGGGTTTATTTACCTGACTTTTTTTACTTTGTTACCAAACAACAAAGGTGATATAACATTTTGTTACCTTTAGACAGAGCCAGTTGATGTTTCCAGTATTTGTGCTGAAGCTCAAGCTTTATATTTAACAAACAAATATGAGTGTTACAATCTTCTCATCTCATCCAGCAAGAAAGCTAATAGTTAATAATATGCTGTTCATCCCTGCGTGTGCTGAAAGAAAAATAACTTGAACAACCAGCCACTGAATAAAAAAAAAGAATCGCTTTGGGGGAGCGACATACTTCAACAGCAACACTCAAATCTGCATAAACAAAAGACATACATATATACACTGTGGGACTCTCACAACTGGCCACTATCGTCCACCTGCCAGTGAGATCAGTCATGGATAACAGGAACATCAGTAGCAAAGTCATTCCTTGTTGATTAACAAGCAACTTGCTCACAACAACAACAACACTCTGGAATACATGATTACCGGCTCACATAGTGACTCAATTACTTCTCATCTTGACAGCTCTGACAGGATTCGGCTTTTACTTGTTTGTACATTTGTGTGAAAGGCCTTAGCAGCTGACAAGTGAGCAACAGTGGGCCGCAGTCATACAAAACGGCATGTGTTTCTTTATAAAGCCTCTGAGTTACATACATCAAAGATAGGACTTTGGTTAACTAATGCTTTAGAAGTGTACTGTACTGAAGAGGAGCACGTTCTTATATTAGAGGCTGCAAAAAGGTACTTAGCTGCTGCAGCTATGCAACACAACTAAGCCTTAGTTTCATTTTCACTTGTTTGCCCTTTGTATGTGTGTTTAAATCTCTACATCTGTAGGCGCGTGATTGTGCTTTTCCTTCACTCCTGCTTGATGCGATGGTGCAGTAAAAGCCCTTTATTGTGATATTGTTTTGAACACTATCACAACATCAACAGTGGCTGGATTTCTGCTGAGCATTAATAAGCTGCTGAATGACCCAGCCTTCACAGGTTCAACTCAATTCCCGCTGGGTTTAATCATTCATATGAGAATATCCAGATGTAACTTCTAAATATCATCCCGGACATGCTAAGGATTCTTCTGTTGGATTTCAGGTCAATTCTAAACCACAACAATAACGTGAGACATATTTTAACAATTCAAATCAATTAAGTGATTCCACAGTTCTGCTTGTTACAGTGTGTCCACTTCCTCTCATCTGCCTTATAGATTTTCTCTGGGCTTCCTACATTTACCAGAATGCCTTTCCGCAATCTCTGAATCATGAATAATTTGCTTCAACCATAAAGTTAATCTCCTTTGATTCAGCTTCTCCTGTTAAAAATAAGCATAAAACTGCATCTCTGGAAAGAAGCACTTTTTTCTTTGATTCGGAGTGCCTGACACTAAAAATGTGATGTTTCCACTTACATTTTATACAAGCAGTCTTCTGCTTTGAAACCATAGAAGCTCCAGACGTTAAGCAAATAATCTTTGACTGTAAGAAAAACAGATGCAGTGTCTCTACTATAGGGGCAGAAAGGCTTAGGGTGTTTCCGTGTTTTACATTTGTTTTGACCTGCAGTTAAAATATATTAGAGAGAAACAGAGCCAAGGAAGCAACACACAGGCTGACTGCCTGTAAAGGCATGATATTATTGTTTTACTGTACAGTAATGTGCCACAGCTGACTTAAACTAAACATAAACCTAGACTGTTCCCCCCCCCCACTGTTATGAGGGGGAATACCATTGCTTTAAATACTTTGTTAATACATAGGTACACATGGGAGTACTTACGCACTAGCCCAGATGGTGGACCCTCTAATTTGAAATCCAAGGGTATAATTAAGAGACAAAAAAATTAAAAAGGAAAGCATGAGGATTTGCTGCTTCGACATGAAACGCGGCACAAATTACAGCAAAGGAGAAGCTCGGTTTGTGTGGTCATCGCTATTAGATATTCACATTAAAAACAACATATTCAGCTTTGAATTGGGATACGGTTGCAACTTTGAAGTTCTTGCAGAAAGACGCAATGCTATGACTGCGTATTAATCTGAATTTGATGGTGAATTAAATGGAAGTTATCAGATGACTGAGCTGAGGGGTTTTGAGTTCATTTCGGCATGCAGGGTATATGTCTGTGTGATTCAATTAAAAGATACACAAGCCAGAAAGCCAACAATAATATTATGATGGATATAAATATGTTTTGCCATAACTGTTTAAAAATGACCAATTCAAAAGAATACAATATGATTGATGAGTGTTGAGCAGCTGATGCAGAACAGGTAAGTATACCCCGGACCCAAGGCGAAAGGATGTGCAGGAGAGAGGAGTGCGCAACAGCTGCTGGTTTGGGTTACAAGCCCGTGGTCTCCCTGATTCAATCGAAACGTATCTTAAAAAGAACATAACATCGCTTCCAGATGATTTTCTAAGCCTTTTTCCAGATTCACATCATGCACCGCTGTTCGCTCAGATGTGTCGCCGGGACTCTACTGGTCTGTGTGTACCTGTGTGTGTGGAGGGATAACTGACACTGTCTCGTTCTGTTGTCTTCGAACTTATCACATCAAATCTAAACCCATTGCTCCTTGTGGCTTTAGCCGCCCTCTTTAAACACCCATAGTGCAGCCAGCGTGCATTTGGGAAACAGTGTCGTAGTGGGATGTGAACCAAGGCGATGAACTACAGTATGAATTAAGTTACTGCGAATGCAATCTGTGACAAATTCAAAACTAAGTATGAAAATATCATAATAACATAAAAACGTAACACATTTTGGATATGTATTCAAAACTTGCTGATAGGATAAGAGCATATTCAAAAGAGCAACTTTGGAGACGCTTCCGTCAGCGCAGACATGTATCCGTATACATCCTGCGCAAAATGCGAGCAGAAAAGTTTGACTCACCGGTGTCGAAAACACTCAAAGCCGCTGAAGAAATAACCCCAGCGAGAAGAAGAGCCAAGGTGGCTGTCCAGGAATCCATGGTGTGTTTAAAGTGTCTCTCAGGTGAAGTGCAGCCAGACGGACGGATGCGCAGAGCGGGCGGACTGACTGACGGTCTGTCCCGGTCTGTGCGCCAGACTCTCTTCGGCCGGCGTTAAAAGTCCCTGAACTTCAAGGCAGGTCCTACAGCTACTACTACACTGACACCACGGAGACGGCAACAGATAGTAGAAAGCAGGGATCCTATTTCCAACCCATGTGACAGGAAATAGGGGCAATAGATTCAACCTGCAGCGCTGTGGAAGCAGCAGACAGAAAAGAGGAGGAGGGAGGACGGAGGGGGAGAGAGGGTGGACTCAGTGGTGCAATGAACATCAGGTTCAAGTGTAAACTATCTTCCCTCTTTCAAGATTGGATTTAAACAGAGGTGTAAAGTAACTAAGTAGATTTACTCAGGTACTGTACGTGGATTCGAGGTGCTTTACTTTACTTGAGTATTTCAATTTGTTTGCTACTTTGTACTTCTACTCCACTACAATTCAGAGGTAAATGCTGTACTTGTACTCCACTACATTTCACCAAAGAGTCAAATGATTTCAATATTTTACAAAAAGTCAATCGTAACTTTGTCTACAACAGTAAAATGCTACTTGATGCAACAATATTATCTAGAAATGTCATATATATAAATTAGGGCCGGGACTTTAACGCGTTAATTAAGATTAATTAATTACACAAAAATTAACGCGTTAAAAAAATTAACGCATTTTAATCGCAGTTATTTTTGCACCGCGGAACGTTTCTCACTGGATGAGTTTCAGGCGTACCGATTATACTGGAGCACCAACTAACGTTCATGACTTCAGACAACAACAAACCACAGTGAACAACAGTGGGAAATGTTGTTTTAAAAAACGGACGGATGGAAGCGTCGATAGAGCACGGTTGTGTGCAAATTATGCAAAAAGGAATTCGCATATCACCGCAGCACATCAAGCCTCAAGTATCACCTCAATGCAAAACATATAGCAGCTAGCGTGGAAGCTAGCGTGGACGTTAGCCTCTTTTATCGCGTTCACACCAAAAAGAGCCGGTACTAAAATTAGTTCATGAGAACCTTTTTACCCCCACGAAAGTCCCTGCTAGAGAGCAGAGAGCAGAGAGCTGCTAGAGAGCAGGGACTTTCGTACGGCTCTCTTGTGAGAAAAGAGCTATATTTCTGATTGGCTGGGCGGATTGCAAACCACGCCCCGTAAAACTCCCAAAAAGTTTTGTGAAGCCGCCATTTTATTATCCTCGCATTAGCATTATTAGCATTATTAGCATTAGCCCAGCGCAGAAACGCAGAGAGACTAACTTATGGCAACACAAAATAAAACATGGGAGCGGTGGAGATGAGGAGGTGTTGGCGTTCTGGCGATTTACTCGGAAGGCTGCTGGGACTCCCAGCAGCTTCTACTGAAGCCAGTCCCCAACTCCGGGGACTTCCGGCCGGGGACTTTGGGCGGCAGTATACGCCGTGAAGTGGTTTGCGGCCTGCCAGTAAAACCAAAGCAGAAGAAGAAGAAGTGCCGTCAGTGGCTTCATTTGCCTAATCCACCCTCAGGTTCAAAGAGTTCTCATGAACCTTTGTGGGAAAAGTACTGCGGTGTGAATGCGCCTAATGGTATACTAAAATACATGTGAAAAAAATTGCTTCTCACTGTTCTCAGGTCAAATATTTATGTGATTAAAAATGCGATTAATTTCGATTAATTAATTACAAAGCCTCTAATTAATTAGATTAATTTTTTTAATCGAGTCCCGGCTCTAATATAAATCATTATATACACACTTCTCTACTACATTTTTCTGCACAATGATTACTTTTACTTTTTATACTTGATTAACATTTTGCTTAAAATACTTTTGTACTTTGATTTAAGTAAGATTCTGGCAGACTTTTACTTTTAATTTTGAAAATAATCTGTTGGTACTTTTACTCAAATAAAGCATTTGAATACTTCTTCCACCACTGGATTTAAACCATATTCCCAAATTAAAATTCCAAAAATCAAAGCACAAGCAAATAAAACAAAAGAGAACATCATTCCATAACTATTCCACATGGTCATAACTATAACTTTCTGCACTATGGTCATTATGCATTTACTTTTAGTTCACAATAGTTATAGGAATAGGAGTGATGCCAGGGGAGATCCCAACTACCATAAAGTATGAGATCTCACTGTAAACATGCCATGCAGTAAAAGCCACGCACAATAAATCCCTTCTGGATTATTATGGGAGTATTCTCTTGGGTTTTTATGTGGGGGTCTAAATCTAATTAGGGGAACATTGCATTTGGAAACCCCTGGGCTATGACATTCTCTATACAAAACTGCACACAAAAGGAAGTTAGCAGACCGTAGCAATACATCATTTATGTTACGTTTGCACATGATCCTGATAGAGCAGTGGTTACAATAGGTAGACATGTGAATAATACAATGGAGTTTGAGAAAAATCATGTTCCTATCGTTGGATTAGTAATCAATGGAAATTGTGTGTGATCACACAATATTAGTATGCTTTTTTATTTGCCTACATTTAATAAATAGTGAATCCCCTCTGCAAAATATTAGGAATTAAAGACGTCTTTCTTGGTGCAAGTTTTAGTTGTCTGTGTCAACAGTTAGTTATCAGATTTTTTTCAATCGACAGAAATTGATAAATGAGCAGATTATGCTTTATATTGAGGTATTCATTCCTTTACATGATACTAAATATAAACAAGTGTGTGTGTGTGTGTGTGTGTGTGTGTGTGTGTGTGTGTGTGTGTGCGTGCGTGTGTCCACTTGCGATGCTTCTCCCCTCTTTGCCATTTCAGACAGGCCTCCTGAATGTAAAACAGCACCCTCATGTGTTTTCATTGAGTATCATGCAGTACTGCGAGGAAATGTCCAAGCCAAATGCAGCCAGCCTAAAAATAGCAAAAAGAAATCCAGTATGAGCTCACCACTCATGAAGAAAAAAGGCCCTACATGTGTTTTGCCAAAACCGACAGAGTTGAGATGGGGTGCCCTGGGAAAGTCATTTAACATGACGTTTGCCCTTTTGAGACAGCAGATACTGGCTGGTAGAAACACCACTTATAAGAAATTGAAATATTGTTTGAGAAGAAGACATTTATTATTATTTAACTATTAACAGTTTACTTAGGCTCTGTAAATGTCTTTACTGTTGGGGTTGGAATCACCAACGCCCCATGATACATAACGATGTTGTTGGGATGTGCTAAAAACTGTAATAGCATTTGTTACTATTAAATACCTTTTAAGTATGATGTGAGTCAACTTTCTAATACATTGTAACACCATAATGATTTTCGGTGGATTCCTGATTACGTTTCTTTGATGTCTCAATATTAGTTGTAAAATCACTCTGATATCATCAATAAAAGTATCAATAATATTGTATTGATACAATAATTTGCCATGCAAAATATTGCAATACTATGCTTCTTCCCATAAGTTATGGGTAACTATATTCTTAAATAATTTACTTTAGTACAGTCTTTAGGTATCTGAGTATTCTTTTTCTGCCATTTTACAAAAAAAACATGAGATTTAAAACGTGATATGTTTTTGTAGATTAAACTCCTTTTCAGTATTTAAAGATACTTGAACATACGGAGCCCCCTAGGGGACATGGAGAAGAAAAAAAAAATTATTTGAAAAAATAAAAATAAAAAATGTTTTGCGAGATATCGCAAAACCTTTGCGAGATCTCGCAAAACCCCGTTGCAGTTTGTAGACGGTCCCTAAGCACTCCTCTCCCTCCTCAAGCTGCAGATTGTGACCAATTCTTGATGTTTACCTCGGATGACGGCGCGTATCGAACTGTTCTGATAGAAACGACTCTGTAGCTCGTTGTCTACCTTGCTATGATTGTTTGTATTTTTACAACGTTATGTTCATGAGTTATTGATCCGCGAAATTCGAATCTGTCAATAACTCAGCTCAGAGGGACGTGCATGTCCCCTGCTCTGAGTGTTCTCTTGAGGTGTCTTCACTTATGTGAAACCCTTTATATATACAGTCTGTGTGAAACCCGTGCCTATTGCCAAGCACTGATGTTATATCTTTATATTTAAGGCCAAGCTCAAAGTAAAATCGATGAACCGCTCCATTGTTGTGGTTTCTGTGTTGCCGTAGCAGCCGAACTGACCAGGAAGTACATTGAGCTAAATGAAAAGTATTGCGAGATCTCGCAAAAGTATTGCGAGATCTCGCAAAGGGGTTTTGCGAGATCTCGCAAAAGTATTGCGAGATCTCGCAAAGGTTTTGCGATATCTCGCAAAACATTATTATTTTTATTTTTTTCAAATACATTTTTTTTTCTTCTCCATGTCCCCTAGGGGGCTCCGTATGAACACGACCTCAATTACAGTATCTGCAACATTAATGTGCTGCTGTACTCATTTATAAGGCCAAATACTCTGCGAGTGTCACACCAAAACAATCTACATTGATAAATTGCTCTACAGTTAAGAGGAAAGCATGCATTTTTGACATTAGGGTGAACTTTTAGATTTAAATGACTTGCAATTAAGTATTTGTACTTGGATGTAATGCTAATTTAATTGGGGAAAATAACCTGAATACTTTTTAGCTTTGATTATTTGGTATGTGGCATGTTATGTGCTCACACAAAGCATTCTTTGAGCCCTCAGAGTGAATATTAACTGTTGTGTCCATTTAAAAATCCACCTGAATGTGAGTCCTGTCATTACCTTCCATCTTCCCTGCTATCAGTCAGTGATGCTGTGCAGCTTTGGTTTCCTTTGTCCTCTTTTCTCCCCCTGTTTCTCTGTGAGTGTGATCACATGTTGGGCTTGCCTGTACACGCTGCCTGGCCACATTCCTTGTGGTCTGCTGGTGTTACTGTAATTCTGTTCTCTCTTTTTTCTCTCTCCAGAACAAACTCTGCACTTCCACAAATGACATCTACACTTAATTCCTTTGGCATTTTGCCTTTTAGATCGTTTGTCCAGTATCTGGTTCCTTACAGTTCCATGTGTGTATGTTTTTTGGCACGATCAGACACAGAGAGAGGCAAGCCCTTCGGTGCGTCCTGCCTGCTGAGGTATTCTAAACGGAGGCTGAAGGTCACAGCAAGAATAATCCAATGAGATGTATTAGAAAGAGCACCATCATCCCTGACCTGCCTGCCAATGGGAAGTTATGCATAGTTGAATTAAAAAGTCGGCCCAAATGCTTTGAATTCACAAATTCAGGAGCCAAGACTATGTCATGTCCTTGTTTTCTCTTGGGTAAACATGAACGCCTGGCTCTGCATTTTAATGCCACTTTTCTCTCCTTTGTTGTCAAAACTACAGTATTTCTTGGCATCTAACGAGAAGGGACTTTGGCTGCACTGTACATGAATCTCTCAAGTGTTTTGACATGCCATTTCATTTAGTTATATTTGAAATAAAGGTAAACAAATGTATAGGAAAAAAATACCATATATCCTCATTTCCCAGAAGTGTTCCAGCTCCAGGTTTGGAGTCCCTGACATTGAGGTCTCCACCTCTAAACAATAAAAGGAGAAGTTAATTTAAGGGGCTTGAAGCATTAAAAATGGCATTTAAAAAAGCTCTACAACAGTATTTCTTCAATAAGCAGTTATTCGGGATCATTCACAGACCTCACTGTGAGCATGGGAAATTATCCTGCAACTATTGTGATGATAAATTATTTGTTTGAGTTGCACATTAGAGTACTTAAATAGAAGGAATTGCTGCTTTCTTCCATAGACAATAGTGTACTGAATGGTTTTTCAGCTGTTGTTGGACAAAACATGCAATGTGAATAACTTAATATGGGCTCTAGGAAGTTGTGGTCAACAACTCCACAGGACACCAACGCAACAACAATAAACCAATTAATCAAGAAAATAAATGGCAGAATGATCAGTAATGACAGTAATCATCATCAGTCAGAAGTTGTTCCAATAGAAAAACTGATGAAAGTGTTCTCCCGAGGATCCAGACACATGTTGCTATTAAAACAAACTCAGCAGGGGGCAATGGAAACTCTTTCAACAGCAATATTATGAAATATTCTTAAACTTGAGCTCATGCAAAACAGTGATGAATAAATAATGTTCTTATGAAAGTGGGGGAAACAAACCTCTAAAACTTGTGTTCCACACTTGTTTTTGAGGCTACATTTAGAAGACTGGGGTTGTGTGTTCACCCTGATGAAGAGGCTATTCTCTATTTTCTTCGGTTTCGCAGCGACGTGACAAGAAGGTTTTCTCTCCCTGTTTGACATCCGCACTGCGTCACTGTTTTCTGTCTGGATCGTTCTCCAAAGTGCCAAAACAGTCTCTGCTGTCGCTTGGCGTATTACATTCATTAAAAGGCAAAACATACGGGCACACGCATTGATGCACAACTCCTGGTGTCTACTCCTATTGGGGGGTCACAGTGAGTCAATTCGATTACTCAACCAAAGCATCTGGTTGTTGTCTGAAGTCTGTCCAACCCGGCCGACAACCCCCACGCGGGCCACATCACGGTGTATCTGAACCACATCATTAGTGGTTGCACACACAACACAGCACACATTATGGTGTCACTCTCTGACCCCAGCAAAGCATATTGCATTGGGCTTCCCTTGACAAATGACAGCCTCTGGCCCTATCTGTGCCAGTAACAACCCCCCCCCCCCCAACCACCATATTCTCTCAACTCGTATCCCCCTACACACACACACACACACACACACACACACACACACACACACACACACACACACACACACACACACACACACACACACACACACACACACACACACACACACACACACACACACACACACACACACACACACACACACACATACACACACACACACACACACACACACACACACACACACACACACACACACACACACACACACACACACCTGTGCAGGCCCCTGAGCTTACCCGTGTTCAAAGCCAAGATAAAAGCTAACGTTTACATCCAGCCACCTGCACACAACCAGCAGCCGCTGCCGAAACCGCAGCCCCTCCTCCTTTTGCTTCTCCTTCTGACACACACACAGCAGTCATCCGTCTTGATCGGCCTCCCGGGTCTCTAATTAGTCTCCGGGTGGGTGACACCCTCTGGAATGTTTATTGTAACATTGCTCAGCCTTTATCTATTTTAGAAGGGAGACAGAAATAAAAGAAGAAATAATAAAGAACAGACTGCTAAGAAGCAGAGCGAAGAAGAGAGGCGGATCGAACAAGATAACAATCACAAACAATACTATACTAGTGGCAATGCTGAGAAAATGTAGAGAAAGAATTATACAAATGTGTATTGATCATGATTAAATCATTTAGATTTTAATAATGTGTTTTAGCTACAACACTAAGAAGCTATAGGCCTTCATCCAATACAAAAACTACTATAAAACGTGGCCCATCACACTTCTGGAAGTCTACTACAGAGTTCTGACTCTTCACTTTCTAACAAAACGTTTTTCTTTTTCTGATCTACCCTTTAACGCCAACAAAGATAAGGACATTAAGGCCATTGACATCAACGTCATCATTCCTACAATTTGGAATATGTAAGCATAACTCATCACAGACCAGGACAGGAGCCAGAAGAGTGCCGGCCAGCAATGCCGCACTTCCCGTCAGGAAACAATGTCCTCGTCCACTGCGGTGGTTTGTTGGAATTACCCTGACATGGATCTCTGTTCTGGGTTGACAATGACAGCACAGACTTACATTGTAAAAAAAGTTACTAATGGTAAAGGAGAATCAGTGCTATTTCATATCTACGGTACTCATGGCGCACAGAAGACAAAGGCAATGGTACCAAAGCTCAAATGAGGCTCCTAAATAACACGTTTTTCCTATTGGGCTGGGTGACAGATCTTAAATCTCTACTTGGGAATAGTTGGCTCTGGAAAATGTTGTGTAAACATTGTTTTGCTGAAACAGAACAAATCGAATTATGTGAATGTTTTCTTCATATTTAGAAGTGCTGTGTTTTCTTTCGAGATTTGTCTGAGCCTCGTCTTCAAAGAGTTGTAGAAAGTGGTCACCGCACTGAATAAACTTCAATCCAAATGCTCTTTTTCCGCGTAAACAACTCTAGGTTTTTGTTCTAGCTTTGTTGGTATATTGAGGCCAGACTTGTTTTTACACTAAACCTCTTTTAGTCCCCCTCATGTCAATCTTGACAACATCGTAAACGGGCGTCTTTTTTGTTTTATTCATTCAGGGAATGTGAGAACCACAATCCTCCATATGCAAAGTGTAAACTGCTGATGAGAAACACACGGATGCACACATTGTTTACAGGAGAGGAACAAAAAAGGAGATGAAAAGCGTCTTGACGTCATGTTTCATTGCAGCAGCTAAACATTTGTGGCCAAAGTGAAAACAGAAAAACAGTCCCATGTGTCACTCGTCTCCAGGGACACAACAAGCGGAGCAACAGGGCCACAGAAGGCAGAAACAAATGTATGTTTGCAGGTTTATGGTTTCAAAGCGGTAAACAATGTGATCCCCTGCACAGTCGCTTCTAATACACCATGGTGTGCTGATGCTTGGCAGTTCGCCCAACACATCTCAGTTCCAATTATGACATCAAACTCGTCAGGAGAAACAGTGTCCTCCATGCAGTCTCCGATTCAGAAAGCATGACAAATCCTTCACCGCAAATCATACTGAAAGTGAATCAAAAGTAAGTTGGGAGTTTTGAGTTCACTTCCAGAGGACAGACATTACACAGGAGCAGCAGCAAGAGATTACCCCACACTGCATTTGAATTGCAAACATGAGTTATATTCTTGGCTTATCAGTGAAATGTATATCTTATATTGCAAAAACAAAATAGTGAGGTACAATCTTAAGTCTAATATGATGGCTACAACCTTTTTTCCCCAAAACTACAGTTTAAATTGCCTTATATATATATAATTCAGATTCAGCTTGCAGACGTGCACACAAGGGATTTGGCTGCAGAGATGAACAGGGCACATTGCCACAGGGCTTGCAGTGAGCTAACATGATGGGTGCTCCAACACTGTTATAAGTCTTGGCAGTAGTACTTTTCCCTCAGCACCTAGGAAATATGGTTATGGACTTTATCCAATATTTTTGGACAACAGTAAAATGCAGTATTGATCACACTAAAGGTTAAGGCCATTGCGTTAAATAGCTACACAATGTACTGTACATGGAAGTAACAGGGTGAAATAAAAAATGTCTGTTCATCAATGATGACTTCGTAATGCCTTCACATTTCTTGTGAGTGGCATCCAACAGTCCAATATCCAAAGATATTCAATTTAAAATTATATAAAAATAGAGACAAAAAATACTTATATTTGAGAAACTGGAAACTGTGAATGTTTGCTGTTTAGTTATTTTAAAATGATTCTAACAACTAATTGTTTCAGCTCTATAAATTACAAATGTAAAGGTTAAAAACCTAAAGTTTACTGTGAGCAAAGAAAAATGCATTTTATATTCCTGTGTTGTACTTTCCTTTATATGAACATCCAGAGCACGTAGTGATGTATGTACTGTATAGCACATTGATGAAAGTTTGTCATCGTCTTACCAATAATAATAATAATAACCAGCGACTGTCTAACAGTTCAGAAGCCAGTCTGAATGACCCGACTGAAACAAAGTGAAACTCCTCTTCCCTTTCAATTAATTATGAAGAACAAGAAATGAACCTGATGACGCCGTAGGTGCTGTATCTTCTCCATTAGCGCAGGGCTGAGCCGGGACGGGGATATGCATACTTATTAGATCTTCAACCTTGT
Organism: Gymnodraco acuticeps; assembly: GCF_902827175.1. Taxonomy (NCBI): domain Eukaryota; kingdom Metazoa; phylum Chordata; class Actinopteri; order Perciformes; family Bathydraconidae; genus Gymnodraco; species Gymnodraco acuticeps. The sequence continues at coordinate 4,129,442 of NW_022990440.1, forward strand.
GGGTTCGGACGTGCTAAGGAAGAGGGAACAAATGATGAGTCACAGCGATAAGAATTCATAATAAGGCTCAGAGACAAAAATAAAGGACCTCCATTGCCCCTGCGATATGAATCACACATTCACAAGCAGGTATACGTAAAGGCAAACACACAGAGATACCAAATGCAAGTGTGCTTAGACAGTAGACAATACCGACCAAAGAATGTGGGCAACAAGATACAAAACTGAGGGGAGAAGTCTTTAAAGTGAGCAAATGTCTTCAAACTATTGTGAGTTTGCGATCTAAAGCATTCATATTAAATTATATTAAAAATAGATATAAACTGAGTAGACAAAAACTCAGCTAGCACAAGATTAAATGATCTTGAAAAGGCACGGCAAGTTGCAATCAGTGCTCATAGTGATGTGCTTAATTAAGGCACTAATGTCAGTAAATATAAAACATAAGACGGAGGCAAGTCCGGCTAGTGTGAGCTGATATGGCTTCATTTGAAAGGTGTCTGTGTACTACTGATAGGGTTCCAGACTACACACACACACACACACACACACACACACACACACACACACACACACACACACACACACACACACACACACACACACACACACACACACACACACACACATATCCTAAAATGAAACTCTGCTTACTCAGAGCAGAGATTTAATTCCCACTTTATCAAATCTGTGCATCAGACGAGTTCCACAGTACATGATAAGGAAGACAAATAGGGGGAAAACACAAACAAAGCATGGAGGAACATGTGCCTTTTGAAGTTGTCTTTCTTCTTGGAACTAGCGTTGTTGTAACATGGCTGGTTAAGCAGATCATTAAGCGTAATGGTTGGGGGGGATTGCAGAGCTTTAGCTCTGATGGCAAGAACAAAGTTGTGGATGATCTGGGGGGATTCTGGGGCTGGATTTAATGGGAATTCCCCTGCCTGCTGGGACAGTTTACTTGTGCTAACAGACAGGTGCTATCATAAATCTAGAGTCAAGGCATTACTCACTCGGCTTTACATACTGAGACTCAAGGTAAATGGGGATAAAGTTATCCTTTGAAAGATTATATCTCACGATTAAAGGCTCTTTTGAATAGACGCCATGTTAATGTCTGCTAGTGACATAACAATAGATAAGTGAAAACAAGGAGAGCACTCAGAGAGCACAGATCAGCTCCAAGGTAATATTTCTTGTAATCTAAAGGAACAAATAATGTGTGTTTTTCTTCCCCTGATATGGATCTTCTACAAAAATGTAAAGGGGGCTATTGTGTTTTGGGGGGTTTAGTGGGTTCTATAGGTTTGTGTGCATGTAAATGGTCTGCAAAGGCTAAAATCCCAAAGTTCATCCAGAGGGAGTTTTTCTCCCACACACTCCTCCCTTTAATGGATTCTTCTTTGGCCTGTGGCACAGCCTTCAATCAATGTTCATGAAGATCAGCCAGTAGTTTAACTGTCATACTGTTGACAACAGGCAAACAAAAAAGTTGCATCCTTGTCAAAGGTAACTGTGGAAAATAAATGTATTTTGTTTACCTGTTTTTGAGATGTCAAATACTGAAACGTCTATTTCCTTTGCCAGGTAATTATAAATACAAGTAAATAAAAGCAAACATGGGATCTGGAATTTGGGGTCACGGGAACTTGTGATTGTAAGGAATTTATTTATTTGAAGGGGAAACAAACAACCAAGAAGAAGAAGAAGAAGAAGAAGAAGAAGAAGAAGAAGAAGAAGAAGAAGAAGAAGAAGAAGAAGAAGAAGAAGAAGAAGAAGAAGAAGAAGAAGAAGAAGAAGAAGAAGAAGAAGAAGAAGAAGAAGAAGACGAAAAGAAAAGAAGAGAATACGAAGAAGAAGAATAATACATACGATAAGAAAGACCGAAGAAAAGAATAAGAAGAAGAAGAAGAAGAAGAAGAAGAAGAAGAAGAAGAAGAAGAAGAAGAAGAAGAAGAAGAAGAAGATATACTTTATTAATCCCTTACAGGGACATTTCTTTCCCCACTCTGTTGTGTTTACACACATTACACACACAGGGGAGGATATACATACACACACACACACACACAACCACATGCAGATAGGAGAGGTGGCAGAGCAGAGAGGCTGTCAGGTACCCGGCGCCAAGGGAGCAGTTTCGAGGTTAGGTGCCTTGCTCAAGGGCACCTCGGCAGTGGCCTTGGAGGTGAACTGGCACCTCTCCAGCTACCAGCTCACTCCATCTTTTTTTTGGTCCGATCAGGACGTGAACCGGCCTTGGTCTTGGTCTTGGTCGGTTCCAAGACCAAGTCCACTACAGAGCCACTGCCGCACATTTTCATCTTAGCATGCCTTGAAGAAGTGCCATGATGTACACACTTATTCATGAGAACACTTGATCCGTGCATAAAAAGCTTTTGAAAACGGTTTGTATTCCTTTCAGTTGAGAAATCAGAGGGGAATGTTGTTGGAGGATTATCACCGCTAAAATGATTTCTCAGGATGAGTATGAGCTTTGAAAATATTTCCCCTTGAGGCGAATAAAAGGCGAACGCTCACCATTCTTTATTTATTTTCTCCTCTCACTTCTCTCTTTTGTCAGGGCCCTCCACTGCTTTGCATTTAAATCACTCCAAATCGTGAAATCGCTTCCACCCAGTCCTCGTGTGTTTATGAAAACAGAAGTTTCCAAGAGCCTGCAATGAATTTATATTTGGTACGAGCTACGTAGTGCATCTAACTCCCCTGGCAATGTGCCCCTTCACAAGACCCCCACCCCCCGTTTCCACAGTGCCGACTGATTGATTTGCTCTTTAATGGCTTCCTGTGTTGGGCATGGTTTAAGAGGAGCAACATCTGTAAGGGTGGATTGGGCATGCTGGGTCTGTTTTGCTCTGCTACGCTCATCTGTGGTGTAGTAAAGTGAGGTATCTGCCTTTTCTGTGGTTAAGGAGAATGACGTGCTCCATTATAAAAATAACTGACTTCAATGAGAAATAAGTGTTGGGTCCTAGCGGTCGCTGGTCGCTGAGCGGATTACATTGCCTCAGGGGATGAGGTTCAGTGTCTGATGTTGATAAGTGAGGAGGGGGAACACTAGTAGCTGGCCTGTGAGTGATAAAGTTAAACTGAGTGTTAATGTCAAGAGCAGTTTGTGTTTGAAGAGCCACTTCTATGAGTTCCCACACAAGCTGAGGTTCAGCTTTGGGTTGTACAGTGGACTTCTGCATACGCTTTGCATGCTTTACGTGTTAAAGGTCACCACTATGAAACAGTGCTAAATCAGAATCTGGTTTTTTTCCGAGTAGGTTTCCACATTTAGGGTATTTTCTTTGGTGTATAATGATGCAGACATAAAAACAGTAAGAACAATTAAAATGTAAAAATAAGAGGGAGAGGATACAAATCTGTAACTGTGGGGGTCCGGGGTCTTTTTTATGAGGCCAAGAGCTTTCAGGAAGAAAGATAAGATCCCAGAAAATATCTTTAGAATCACACCACTAAAGCAAATTATGAATTGGAAAAGGACACAAGAGAAAATATATTGACAAATATAATTCAGGAAGTTCAATAAGGGAGGAATCTATGAAATGCTGTAATTGAAGGTATAATTTAAAAAGTGATGTTAAATTATATTATCTTAAACAGAAAGACTTCAGATTAGTTTTTTTGTTTTGTTTTTTGGGCTCCTATTATGCTATTTTTAGGCAAAAAGAGGAGGGGGAGCTAATGCCTGCTCAGAATTCTACCGGCAAATTCTGCCGTGATTAAACGCCATCATGTTCAAAACCACATCAAGAATTATTTCTGAAACAGTATGGAGCTCAAATGCTTTTTCTCTTGCGGGTTTACCACAAGGTGAGTTCCTTTTTATTTCCTGCTTTTTTACACATACTCTCTCCAGTACAGTTTAGCTCTGAGTGTTAGCTAATGTTAACAAAGACCATATTACGTCCAAAACACGTTGCGCATTGTTTCTAATAGCAACGTTTCTAATAGTGCCGTGGGTCCACATTTCCAATATTAGGTGATTTATGTCATATCGAACGCAAATCTGGATCAGCTCTGTTGTACCCCCATTTTTAGAGATTTGGGTACGGAGGAAAAGAGGTTTTTGTTTTCTGACACTTTGTGAGTTCCCTGACACACCGGGGACACATATCTATGTATAAAAGACATTGAAAAGTGCATTTTGCATGATAGGTCCCCTTTAAATATAAGATTAATTCCCACTTTACCTTACTTTCCTCTTTTTTGGTATGATATCGGATTTATTTAAATTTGACTTTGACTATACAATACTGAATATGCAGTATTACACTGTTTGACAATGAAAGATGATTTATTTGTATAATTCTAATTTTTTTTACTGCATTGTTCTGAAATATTGAGTATTAAGTATTACAAAAGTTTGACGAGAAAAATAGACAAGCTTTTGTTTTTGTCTACTTTAGGATTAGCTGACTCCCATTTAAAAAACAAACTCAAACACAAAACTCCCTGTTTGGGCAAACATACTAATCCTGAAATCCATCTTTAGTTCAACCTTCGTCTTAAAATTAGGAGTTAACATCACAAGGCGCTGCTCAACCATGAGGTATTAAGAGGTAAAAGACAAAGCACACCTGCAAAGCTGGAGTTGACATGAAACAAAAAAACAAAACACACACACCCAAAACAAAAGCCTCATCCAAAAAGCCACTTCAGAAGCCTTTCTTCATAATCCAGGGATGTGGAGCACATCTGAGAAATGGGAAAAGTCCCTCATGAAGCAACAGGCTTCCGAGAACAAGTTAGCATTTACTTGCATTTGAATTCGATTGAACTAATTATGTCGGGTTGTTGGGATGATAAGCGAGTGTAAATATTTGGGGTAAGAGCGGCCCCTGCAGAGGTGAAAACCCTCTACTTTCATCCATATGCAATTAATCAGCATCTGACTCTGCAAACAGACGCAGCAGCTTGCTCCATTGGCTCTCTTATAAGCACTGACTGACACATGAAAGCAGAGGAATTTGCACCCGTTTAGGATATTGTGAGTGAGTCAAATCTGAGCTGATACTGTAGAAAGACCTCAGACGACGGCACACAGTGAGGCTTACTCGTCCTTTGTGAGGGTATCACGACTTGTTTCATTACAAGGTAACACTACATGTGAAGTGGGCAGGCTTGGAGAGTAACATAATACAAGTAACAGGGTTGTGTAATCAAGATACAAAAAAAAGTAACTGTAGTCCCATACAAATGCATTAAAAAAAATCAGTTTACTGTTAGAAACCTGTTAAGCCCGAGCCTGTTTTTCAGGTCTCAGGCTCGAAAATGACATTCCCAGAACAAATGACCATAACTACACTTCTAAAAGGGGAAAATTAATAATCTTTTTTCTCAAAGCAATGATAAACCTGTGAGTTGGATGTAGAAAAGTCAGAATCAATATAGATTTATTTTATTTTAAAGTAAATTCAGATTGAACATAATAAAAAAATAATGTAAATTATAGTGTCCGTCCAAAAAAAACACATTACTTATAGTGAAATCACCCTTGAATGATGGGATGGTAGACTAAAAGCTTTAGGAATCCAAACTATAACATATAATAAGTACCCTGTATCAAGATTGATGCAACACAAGTGAAATTTGACCTTTTTAGAGAGATTTAGCACAAAAACAAAACACTTCTGAGGTCATTTGGGTGGATTTGACCTATCTCTGGCCCCCCTTGGTCGATTTTGATGATTGACATCTCTTTTTAACCGCTAGAGCCAATGGAATCGAGGGAAAATTCCACATACACACACATTTTTACCAAATAAGGAGTGAGTGTGACGCGTAGCAAAAACCGGAAGCTGCGCTAACCTCTGGTGGCTACCATTGGCAGCTAATATTTATTCTCCGATTTTTGCATAAAAATTGAATTATGGATTATCAATAATGTTTTCAAAGTGACAGACACATTGGATTAACCTATGGATTAACCTTCAGCCGCGTTTTTTCTTGTTTTAATGCCATTGAACACAACTTTTGATCAGAATAACCAACACACTCTCACTCCCTAAGCGTCCAGGAGTGACGTTTGGTCAGTGTCCGTGGCGTCCAGTTGTGACGCTCCTAGGCTCCTTCAGCGTCATAAAGGGACGCAAATAGCTTTCAACTGATTGCAATGTATTCCCATCTGCGGCGGGATTTGACGCTCATGGAAGCACGGCATTCGTTTGTGTCGGCTGCCCTTAAAGGCAATGTGAGCGTCCATTCCCATTGGATAACGGAGAATTGTACACCCGGAAGTAAGTATTCCCCTTACTGTCGATTGATTTTACAGTGATATCTGCACTACTCATCGACTAAAAAACACCAGATTATCCTTGTTAATTACACAACATTGATTGGTTTAAATTGTGTGCAATGCTTTTGTATTTTTCCCCTTCGATTCGGAGAAACAAATATTTTTTCGGAGTAAAGGATGGCAGAAGACACTACACTACCCAGAATCCCCAGCTATCGTTTGGACTACACCATGTGCTCTGTTTGACAAACCCGTTTTTTTTCACCATTCATTCCAATGGCTGGCGTCTATGTCACGTGATGTTCAAATTTCTCCCCGCAGAAAAAGAAAACATGGCCGAACTTCGTTTTATTCTAGGTGGAAAATGCCTATTTCAAAGTTAGTTTGGCCATTAAAATGCGTTTTGATGTCATTTGATGCGAGAAATATGAGTTGTTATTTCAGATTATGTGTGCAGTAGATGTACATGATCTTTAGTTTGCTAATTATTACGAAGATTACTTCAGGAAATCGCGACGTTTTCATTGTTACCAAGGTGGTTGCTAGGGACGCTGCTATCGATATTATTTCTGTTATGTTGTGTAACTGTTTAATGGTGTTATCTTTATTGCTACCCCCTTCCCCGTCAATGTATAGTGTTGATCCACAGCGCAAACATATTAGTTTAACAAAATCCGCATCTAAAGATACGTTATTTTCCCCTGTGCAATTCCAGTCTCACATCTCACAGCACATCGTCATTAACAAATACCGGAAACAGACCGAAAACATTAAAAAAAAAATAATAATAATACTTTATTCCGAGTGTGCTTGATTTTCTCTTTGAAAGTCATCACATAACGGCATTGTAATACACGGTCCGGCTGCATTAAATATTACATATCTGCCGTAGTTCTGTATTTATAGAGCCCTGATGAGAAGACTTCTAGACAAACATGAGGAACTGAAAACGTGACGTGGGTCATAAATATATCAGCAATTAAACAACATCTTACATTTCTTTTCACACAATACGTCTCCTTGCAGTATCAACACTAATTCGGCTGACTTTTATATTTGATCCAATTGGTAGATAGGCTGTATTTACACCATAAAGGTGCACAGCTGATATAAAGGGACACCTAGTGGTTAAAGCATGTTATTGAATTTCATTATTTTTATTATTAGATATTAATAGGATCCCTATAACGTATATTCATTACTCGTTATTCTCTACTAATAGTTCACTAAAGACTGTATATAATTACTATTTTACACATCCCTTTCAAGATTTCAAGATTTTCTAAGGTTTATTGACATATCATATAGGCCTACACAACTATGGTGTAGTTCTGCATTGAATGAAAAACTTGGGTCGCAGGTTCCTCAATAGCGCATTACAAGACATCTATCAATATTTGTGCATACCTCCAGCAATGTTAACTATGTTGAAGCACTTATTTTAACTGATATTATACATCATGTATTATACTCTTATAAGATGTATGTAGATATTTCATCTCCGGCCTTGTCAGGTATTGAACAATCAATACATAAAGAACACAGAATTGTTCAATATAAAACACAGAATTTGTGTGATTATACTAAATGATTTACAAATAAACACCACTGCATATGTACAACTGTAACACATGCTGATGTAACGCAAATGTTTCCAACCTGGGATCAATAAAGTATATCTTATCTTAAGCTGATCGATGGCTACTGCCATATTTGCAAAATTTGCCTCTGAACCTTGACAAGTGCATGTTTCAGGCTTATCAATTAATGTAATGTAATGTAATGTTATCAATTAACAACAGAAGGGGTCAAAAACATAAGACCAGCTGTTAAATAAAGCTCTTCTGACCTTAGCTGGCATGTGTGTATATATAATATATATACACACATGTGTATATATATTATATATACACACATGCCAGCTAAGGTCAGAAGAGCTTTATTTAACAGTAATGCTGCCCATTATGGGCACAAGCAATTTTCACCCATTTATTAATTATATGTTTTACATTTGAGTGTTTCCTATCCCCTAAACCTCCAGGGATGTACACAGTTTAATACTGGCAACTTCTTATTATGGGAAATACGAAAACGTCTTTTAAAACTACAACTCCCAGTAGAGACGTGCCATAGATAGAGAGCATGTTGCGAAACAGAATAGCCAGCATGTGTAGTTCTGGGGACGGTGGACCCGTTCAAATCCAGTTTTGGACAGTCTGACGTGGTTCCATCCCATTTCAAGTGCTGTTCGAGAATCGGCGTAACCCTCGGAGCACACTCTCCAATCACAGAGCTTGAGGACTATCACGGGGTTTGTCAAACAGAGCACATGGTGTAGTCCAAACGATAGCTGGGGATTCTGGGTAGTGTAGTGTTTTCTGCCATCCTTTACTCCGAAAAAATATTTGTTTCTCCGAATCGAAGGGGAAAAATACAAAAGCATTGCACACAATTTAAACCAATCAATGTTGTGTAATTAACAAGGATAATCTGGTGTTTTTTAGTCGATGAGTAGTGCAGATATCACTGTAAAATCAATCGACAGTAAGAGGAATACTTACTTCCGGGTGTACAATTCTCCGTTATCCAATGGTAATGGACGCTCACATTGCCTTTAAGGGCAGCCGACACAAACGAATGCCGTGCTTCCATGAGCGTCAAATCCCGCCGCAGATGGAAATACATTGCAATCAGTTGAAAGCTATTTGCGTCCCTTTATGACGCTGAAGGAGCCTAGGAGCGTCACAACTGGACGCCACGGACACTGACCAAACGTCGCTCCTGGACGCTTAGGGAGTGAGAGTGTGTTGGAATAACAGCTAAGGTGAGCATATCTCCGTGTTTTGCTACCTAAAGCTACGTCGTGTGTTGTCTGTATTTGCTTCCCCTGTCGCGAGTTCTAATCGCTCAGTGATGATATTTATATTTCTATAATCTGTGGAATCTCAGGATGTTAGCTAAGATTGTTTGTGTAGATCCAATAAGTATATCGATCGGTATAGCTAGAGTTCTGTGCTAAGTGCGTTAGCATGTTTTCGCTCAGGGCTCATTTAGACCCTTCTTGTGAGACTTGTGTTTTGTTTCGGTAAACATGGTTCGTATTATCAGTTAGCTGAGTTTCTTCCCGTTAGGAGGGTATGACACATTCATAGTTTTTTTAATATTAAGAAGCCCTGAGACACAGTGTAGTGAAAAAAAGACCCGCCGAAGGGGTCTTTGGGGCTTAACAGGTTAATAGAAAATGCACATTAGAAGCAGGATTACAATGTTACTAAAAAACAAAAAAAGAGCATATATTGTGTTGATTGTATTGCTTCAATGCAAGCTGTAGCTACTGTTCTGTAGGCTAATACTTTAAGAGTGAATCCATACAAATCCCGCCAAATTTTGCTAAAATAAAATAGAGCATCGTTGGATTCCATTTAGCTTATTTATTTCTGAAGAGGTTGTACAATAGCAGAGGTGGGAGAAGTACCCAGATCTTGTACTTGAGTATAAGTACAGATTATGCAAATTTGCCCATTTCAGAATCTATATATTATATTACATTGCATTTAGCTGACGCTTTTATCCAAAGCGACTTACAATAAGTGCGTTCGACCAACAAAATACAAACTTGAAGAAAACAGAATCATATAAGTACATCAGGTTTCATAGAGCAAAAACATTTCAAGTGCTACTCAACTGGCTTTAGATAAGCCAGTCCTTTATTAGTATATAAGTGCTTTGTTAGTAATTCTATCGCTCGAAGTGGAGTCGAAAGAGATGAGTTTTCAGTCTGCGCCGGAAGGTGTGTAAGCTTTCTGCTGTCCTGATTTCAATGGGGAGCTCATTCCACAATTTTTGAGCCAGGACAGCAAACCCACGTGTTTTTGCTGATGGGAACTTGGGTCCCCTTCGCAGCGAGGGTGCAGCGAGCTGTTTGGCTGATGCAGAGCGGAGTGCACGTGCTGGGGTGTACGGTTTAACCATGCCCTGGATCTAGGAAGGGCCAGATCCATTCGCAGCATGGTACGCAAGTACCATTGTCTTGAAGTGGATTCTAGCAGTTACCGGAAGCCAGTGGAGGGAGCGGAGGAGCGGCGTGGTGTGGGAGAATTTAGGAAGGTTGAAGACCAGACGAGCAGCTGCATTCTGGATGAGCTGCAGAGGTCGGATGGCACATGCAGGTAGACCAGCCAGGAGGGAGTTGCAGTAGTCTAGGCATGAGATGATTATTTATGTATTGATGTGTTTATGAAGCTGGTAAAGGTGGAATTGATTTCAATTATTTAATTTACTGCAAGGTTGCTTGTGAATTTTATCCCGGGGTAAACTCCTATTTAAATGTTGATTATATTGTTTATCATTAATCTATATCTGCAAAGAAACTTAAGGTACTGCATATAATGTAGTGGAGTGAAAGCACAAGTTCCTTAAAATTGTTCTTATATTAAGAACAGGACTTGAGTAAATGTAGGCTACTTTGTTACTTAACACCGCGGTACAATACCGAGGTTCCATTCTGCCAAGCCCCCTGGAAGTGCATCGGACACTGTGCCCAACATTCGTTGTGTCCAAACGGCGGTACTTCAACTTCCGTATCAGTCCGTGACGTCACCCGGCCCAAAACAACTTTTTTCCATTGACTAACATGGGGAAAGAGACGTCTGTAAATCGGTGGATATTTTTTTGTAACTAAATAAACTACCCAGTATTAAATATTTTATAGCCCTTATTAGAATCATTCGGTCCTTAAAGTTGTAAAATGCACTAAAAGCGGAATCTAGATTTATTTTCTCTCTCCATTCATTCTAATGAGCTGAGAGTGGGAGCTCGGGGGGCGGGGCTTAAGGGGCGCATGCTCTGTGAGCGCACATACGGGTTCTTATGCTCTGGCAGCCAGGCATTGTAATATTCTGTTCTATGAACATGTAAGTGTTTATATAAACAGATGAAGCGGACCACTTCTTTCAATCCGAGTGTCCATCTTTATTTCCACTAGCGCGTAACATGCACACATACCTTACGTCATCCACGTGATCTCTGTAATCAAAGATCTTGTATTCACCAAGATGTTACATCCCCCTTCTTTAGAAAAGAACAGTATTGCTGCCATAACAAATTATAACCATATGCATTTAAAGCATTTAAAATAAATGTACATCTTGAGGCACTATATCTACTAATTGTGATTACTCTATCACTGAGGGAATATTATAAGGCTGGTACATCAACATTTAGTAAACACTTCTGCAGTTTAACTTATCTTGTTGAACAGTTGCCCAGAAATAATTCTAATAGAGCATGTAGTACTGCTTCTGAGACAAAACTGTTGAATTCAATTTCTAAACAAATACAAATCACAGTGCATTGTCAGTGTTGCATTTCTCTTCTTTTTTTTTAACAGATTTAACACATCTCTTGGCTTCACTATGCGGCCTGATCTTGTGATCTTATTGTAAACAATGTGTGATTGCTCTCTGGGGCCTGTTTGTTTCTCAGTGTCCTGCTGCAAAGTCTTAGTGTCCTCAGGCTCCAACTGCTCGTCTGATGGAGTCTCCTGATCTGTGTCACTCTCACACGTTTGTAGAAGGTGACGCCTGTTGCGCCGAAACATGTGACCTCCGTCCGTGCAGATGTTGTATGATCTCTGGGTACCTGCTGGCTCGACTACTGTTGCAGGTTTCCATGTCCCTGTTGGAAGCTGGAAGCAGATCGTGGCTCCCACTGGTAGTGCAGGCAGTGATCTGGCATTCCTGTCATAATATTGTTTTTGTCGTGTTTGGCACTGTTCTCTCCTGCTGTGAACGGTGCTGCGACAGGCAAGCTCTGGTTGTAGATGCTTTTCAGTGGTGGGAAGGATGGAGCGCAGACGCTTGCTCATGAGTAGCTGCGCTGGCGATTTCAAACCATCCACTGGTGTGTTTCTATACTCCAACAAGCTGAGGTACAGGTCAGTTCTCTGAGCGTGTGCTTTGTCCATGAGAGCTTTGGCAGTCTGAACTGTTTTTTCTGCTAGCCCGTTGTTCTGTGGATACAGAGGACTGCTTGTGACATGCTTGAAGTCCCATGCATGAGCAAAAGCTTTAAACTCTTGTGAACTGTAGCAAGGTCCATTATTGCTGACTAGTGTCTGTGGTATTCCAAATCGAGCGAACATGGCCTTCAACTTTTGGATGACTACTGAGGATGTGAAGCTGGTGATTTTTTCTACCTCAAAGTACCTACTATAATAGTCAACTACAACTACATAGTCAGTACTGTTCCATGTGAACAGATCAGTGGCTATTACCTGCCAAGGTTGTTCTGGGATTGGGTGTGACATCATAGGCTCTTTTGGGAGTGAGCTGCGTCGCTCAAGGCAGGTGCTGCAGGTCCCTACTAGTGTCTCTATCTGCTTACCCATCCTTGGCCAGAACAGCACATCTCTTGCACGTTGTTTGCACTTTTCCATCCCTAAGTGTCCTGTGTGAATGCGTGAAAGCATTTCAGCCCTGAGTGAGTGTGGCACGATGATTTTCTCTCCTTTCAGTAGGATGCCATCTGTCTCTGATATCTCATCCCTATGACTCCAATACTCTGAGACTGCAGGTGGACATTTTTTGATTTTCTCGGGCCACCCTGCTTGGATCACCTGTCTCAGCACTGAGAGCTGCTCATCTTTGGCTTACCGGAGCGTTGCTGATCACAGTGTGTATTTGGTAGTCCATGCCCTCACTGATGGAGCGGTCGTAACACTCAAGTGGCTTTCTGGATAGAGTGTCTGCGACAGGGATTTGTTTTCCTGGTTTGTGCTCGATAGTGATGTCATATCTCTGTAGCTGCAGTATCATGCGTTGCAGACGTGGTGGTGCAGCTGCTAAGGGCTTACGCATGATTGACTCAAGTGGCTTATGATCTGACTCGACGATCACCTGTCGTCCGTACAGGTATTGGTGAAACCGCCTACATCCAAAGAGCACTGCATATAGCTCCTTTTCGATCTGAGCATAGTTCTCTTCAGTTTCAGTCAGTGTCTTTGATGCGTATGCGACTGGTTTCTCTTCCTGGAGCAGGACAGCTCCTAAGCCGTGTTTGGAAGCATCGACTTGTAACTTCACATCCTTTGTGTGATCGAAGTAGGTGAGTACTGGGCCAGGCTCCTGTGTTAGGATGTCTTTTACTCGTTGAAAGGCTGCATCATGATTTGAGTCCCACACAAACTCACTGTTTTCCTTTAACAGTTGCCGGAGTGGAGCTGTTGCCTCTGACATTCTCGGGGCGAACCTGGAAAGGTAAGTGACCATGCCCAGTATGGTCTCCAACTCTGCCTTGCTTTGTGGGTTAGGCATTTCTTTGATGGCCTTAATCTTGTTCGGGTCAGGGCGGATGCCTTCTCTTGTCAGCTTGTGCCCAAAATAGCTTACCTCAGGCACACAGATTTTGCACTTGTCCTTATTCAGCTTTATGCCTTTTTCTCTGGTTCTCTCCAGCATGGCACGCAGGCTGGCGTCGTGCTCCTCTTTGACTATGATGTCATCTACGATGGCGGCAACACCTGGAAGCCCCTCATAGGCCTCATCCACTCTCCTCTGGAACTCATCCTGTGCAGATATGATTCCAAAAGGCAGTCTCTTGAAACGGTACCTGCCGTAGATCGTGTTGAACGTGGTTAGCATAGATGAGTCGTGTGTGAGCTTTATATTCCAGTATCCAGATCTGGCGTCTAGTACACTGAAATACTTTGCTCCAGCCAGTTTTGGTGTGACGTCATCTAGAGTAGGGAGTGGATAGTGGGGTCTTTGGATAGCTTTGTTCAGGGCGCGTGGGTCTAGGCATATTCTCAGCCTATTTGTTTTCGGCTTTTCCAACACTACTAGTGCATTAACCCATTCAGTTGGCTCTGTGACTTTTTGGATAACGTCCAGTTTTTCCATGTCGTCCAACTCATCCTTGAGCCGGTCACGCAGAGCATATGGGATGCGTCAAGGTGGACATACCACTGGTGGTACAGAGGGTTTGAGTTGGAAACTGCATTCTCCAGGAAACAGTCCGATGCCTTTAAACACATCAGCAAACTCTTCCATCATGGTTGTGTGTGTTATCGGCTTTGCATCAACTACATGTATCATTTTGACTAGGTTTAAATCTAGACATGCTCTTAAGCCTAACAGAGGTGGAGCATTTGTATGGACTATGTCAAAACCTACCATGGCTGTTTTCTCACCATGTTTACATGTCAGTCTACATGTTCCTTCTGCTTTTATCCTGTGCCCACCATAATCTGAGAGTTTGCTTGATGGGGGGCCTAGTATTACACTTCCATATATCTTGCGGAATGTGTCTAATGGTATAATACTAGTCTGAGCACCAGTGTCCATTTTAAACTTCAGTTTGTTCCTCGCTTTTCCTATTTCTACTTCTGCATATGCCTGTTCTCTATCTGTGTTTTCATGCTCCTTTATGATAGCATCAATATAGAGTTATTCTAGTGACTGTTCTGCACTGTTTGAGATGGTATGCAATTTTCTGGGATTATATCTCGTCTGTGGCTGCTGTGTTTGTGATCTACACACTTTAGCAATGTGGTTGGGCTTCTTGCATATTGGCGACCCTTTGCTGGACATTCCTCAGTGCGACTGTGCTCCCTCCCGCATGCTCCACATTCCTTGCTCCTCACGGCGCTGTTACGATCATTCCATGTCGTCTTGTGCCCACGGGATGCTTGGTCTGCTCTAAAAGGTTTTCTGCTAACCGCGTGAGCAGAGCGACTCTCGTGGCTAGCAGCGGGGGTTAGCATTGTCTTTAGCTGCTGCTGTGATAGCTCATGTGAACGTGCAATGTCAATGGCTTTCTCTAGCGTCAAGTCTGGACCATGACATAGCAGTTTTTCGCGCACTCTTTGTGAGTTTGTAGCAAAGACAATCCTGTCTCTAATCATTTCCTCACTGTTTGGGTAGTTGCAGTCTTTACTTAGCAATTTTAGCTCCGTTACAAACTGGTCAAAACTCTCACTGTTGGATCTTTTCATGAAATTTATAGCGCAAATATGGGATTTGCTTTCGGAGTTACATAAGCTTAAAAACCATCATAGTACGTTTTTAGTACCTTACTTTGGTCTTCTGTGAGAGTCCATGTATAAAAAACATCTCTGCCTTTTTCCCCAATCCATAGGAGTAGATAGCTACATTTTTCCTCCTCGTCTTTAGCATGTAGCGGGCCTGAAAACATTAGCTGCACATGCTGCCGAAACTTTCTCCATGCGTCCGGCAGATTAGACGAGTCCCAGTCCATTCGTGGTGTTGGAACCCATGCTCGACATTAAGGACTGCCCGATGGCCCGGGGCCATCTAGTATTTAGCTCGGGCAATGAAGCCTCACCTGCTGGTTGCCCGATCAGGCAATCTATTATGCCAGTATCATGCAGCTCGCGGATCCAGTAATGAGTGACCCGACAGTAAAACTAAACATATCTGTAACTAGTTTAGGTAGTTTGAGAGGTAATTAAAATAGCTACGTGTGATATTCTAACCTGAAGTGTGTGTTTTGTCCGCTCACCGCTGGAGGTGATCATGCAGAGCTGCGTGTCGACTCGTCAGCAGCAGCTGATCTCTCTCTCCCGTCAGATTAGACTTCACTCGCGTTTATGTCCAGCTAATGATATGACTACCTGCTTATTAAAGGGAGGCAATGCTCATGACACGCATTTTTAAATAATCATCATCCGATAAAACAGACCAGTCTCTGCCAGTCTTTCTTTTTTTTTTTTTAATCCGATGAGATTATCAGTGATTTTAAACTGATTAATTACCGAAATAACATCAACCCTGTGGGCGGCGCCATTTTGACGGGTCACATGACTTATTTTACCGGAAGTGACGTGAACTATGCGTTTGGTGTCGAGGACAAATTGACGTATGTGCTTTGTTCATGTTGATTACTCTAGTTACTCTCACAATTCTATTGAAATATGCCTCATTGTATCGCAAAACATTGCCACAATTCGGATAGGAACAATCCACGGAATGCTCGGTTCCATCTATTGTCAACGGGTAAGCGTAGAAAGTACGTTCGGAGGCAGTGGCTAGCGAAATGTGCTCGGCCCGAATCGAAAGATCCACAGGCGCATGTATGCAGCGAACATTTCAAGTTTCCGGACGACTGCCAATGCCAGCCAGCGTAAGCACCTTACGCAGCAGACTTTACTTATTGTTTACTACGTAAGGAAGCAGGAATTGCAGGACCCAGAGCGCACGGAGCACAGAGTGGACAGCAGATAACGGAATTGCAGTTTTATTGCTTATAGATTATCAGAACATTTCAAAGGGGACACAGTCACATTGGATATTAACCTATGGATTAACTACATCATCATTTGTATCGTTTTAATGCCATTGAAGACCAGTTTAGACCAGACAAAGACCAAGGTAAGCCATGTTAGCCTAGCGCATGTTAGTACCTAGCGCCACTTGTTTTGATGTACGTTTTTGTTGATAACGTCGCAAGTTTGTATCTTTCAGTGTTGAGGTGGGCACCGTTAGATTCTGTGTCTTTACGATCATAAACGATGTGTTGGATGTGCAGCTAGGATAAGTAATAAGGGAGCTAGGAGTGATTTTCGGTGCAGTAATATGTTAGCATTTTTCGCTCGGGGCTAATTCAGAGGCTCACTGTTAGCATTGTGTGTTTTTTTTTAAGACAAAAATGAAAAAGATCAGTTAAATTAGTTTTTTTCCCGTTATATGGATATAAAATATTCATAGTTTATTAAATATTAAGGTTCCTTAGACGTTGTTTCCTGCAAATGACGCGATTTGGGCCCCGGAACCGGGTCCGTGGGGCCTAAGAGTAGTGCTGTAGCGACGCGTCGACGACGTCGACGCGTGGACTTCAAAATATCGTCGACGACATATTTCCGCGTCGACGCGTCGCTACACACACGTGGGTCACCCAAAGCAACAAGCAGTTCGCAATCGCTACCACCTCCTCCTCACAGAATTGCGCACGAAGCCCCCAAACGAAAACATCTCGCCCTAGGTCTTGAAAAGCATGGGAATATTTTAAAGTTAGTCCAAAACGCAAATATATTTATATATTTATATCTCACTGAGACTGCTGCATAGCCTAGCAGAAGCAGCAGCTAGCTGTGGTGGCTACCATTAGCAGCTAGCATTTGCTCTCCGATTTTTACATAAAATGGAATTATGGATTATAAATTCAATCATTTTTTTATACATAGACGTTAAAAACCTATGGATTAACCGATTCAGCCGCGTTTTTTCTCATTTGAATGCCATTGAACACGTCTTTTGATCAGATTGACAGCAACGGCGGTGAGACGATCTCCCTAGAAGCTCTGTGAAGGTACGTGTTGTGATGACTGTATTTGCTTCCCCTGTCGCGAGTCCGGATCACTCAGTGATGATACTATATACCTACATAATCTGTGGAGTCTCAGCTTTAATCGGATATATTGTATGTGCAGCTACGATAAGTAATAAGGGTACTTTTATCTTGAGTTCTGTGCCAATGTCCGTTAGCATTTTTCGCTCAGGGGTCATTTAGATGCTTCTTATGAGACTTGTGTTTTGTTTTGGTAAACATGGTTTGTATCGTCAGTTAGCTGAGATTATTTCCGTTAATCTGGTATAACACATTAATAGGTTCTTAAATATTAAGATCCCCTGAGACACAGTATCGTGAAAAAAAAATTGTTTACATTACGTTTTTTTTACATTACGTTTTTTATGAATTGAACAACAGAAAAATAATCGTTAGATTAGTCGACTAATCGATCAAATAATCGCCCGATTAATCGTTTTCAAAATAATCGTTTCCCTCCAGCACTACCTAAGAGGATAACAGAGTATGTTTTTTATTTATTTTTACAGTTGTATTTGGATGGAATGAATACCTATAGTGATAATTCAAAGTAAGTCCGCCTGGACTTTATTTTTCTAAACTTCTTCCTCGGCTGACGAGTCCGAACTCAAATACTCCGCCATGTTTTCGTCGTGTGTTTACAAAGTGAAAACATAGATGACGTCACTACCTAGTTTTTCGGATCATGTGACTACTGAAAATGGCCAAAATGGCAGCTGCCTGACGGAATATACAGGTTTTGATAAAAAAGAGCTATAAAATCATTATTTACCGGGGAATATCGCTGATTTCTTCAGGGTATGGTTTAAACATAATGTTTCACTAAATACTGAAGTTTTGATTAACTATCTAATGACTGGAGTCTTCCTTTAAAAGACACCTAAAC
The DNA here is from genome assembly GCF_902827175.1 of Gymnodraco acuticeps. Lineage (NCBI taxonomy): Eukaryota > Metazoa > Chordata > Actinopteri > Perciformes > Bathydraconidae > Gymnodraco > Gymnodraco acuticeps. The sequence goes on from NW_022990440.1 coordinate 4,147,936, forward strand.
AATAAGTGTCGCTATGCAACTGGGTGAGGCCACAAAGTATAGCGCAGCATTATGCATTTGTTTACATGCCCACCAGAACCCCGAGGCATTACCAACAGATCAACGCACAATCAACCCATACAGGACATCTCTTTCTCCACATTAAGTGTTAGACATTAGAATTGACTATTCTGGTCTGTCACATACTCTTCTTGTCTGTCACATAAGTGGCGCAACTGAAGCGGTATTGCGCTAAAGGGAAATTATTTTGACCGGACATTTTGACCGAAGAGATTTAGATTTGCCGGCTAACGGGAACTCTGACGTCGCCATTTTGTGTGCTTCGCGGATGCGCTCGGCTCCTCTCGACTGCTGCTCGGGTCTGCTCGGTCAGCTTCCGGATGAGGAGGCATTCGTTGGACCAACTTACAGTAGATAACATTACAAACATTTTTAACAGGGGCCATAATAGTGTAAATAATGTTTGTTTTGGCAGTTATAACTGAATGTAATGTTTTCTACTTTTTTACATCTGGGAAGGCATTTGCCTTCATCAGATCGAAAGTGTCTTGACCAACAACTTAAGTATTTATTATAGCTATGCAGGGCATGCAAGCGAGCAAACACAAACAAGAACAAACAAACAAGTGAAATGAAGAATAAAATTGAAATTGTACAATATAATATTGTGGTGGTTCATCTTATAATTCAGTCTAGAGAATGCACCAGACAGCATCTAAGACCTGCAAACATCTAAATGTTCTAGGAGGAGGCCCCCCCAAACCCTTCGTGCTTCATTACTTCCGTGCGCATTTTTCAGGGCAATCTCTATTGGGCTCAGGGCCATCTGTAAATTAGCTTAGATGGCCCACAGGGCCATCTCCCAAAATCCTTAATGTCATGCACTGGGAACGCCTGTGTTCTCCATATTCCGTCGTCAGGTCGATGATAAATGAACTAACTCTGACACCATGTAATATTCTGTTCTATGAACATGTAAGTGTTTACATAAACAGATGAAGCGGACCACTTATTTCAATCCGAGTGTCCATCTTTATTTCCACTAGCGCGTAACATGCACACATACATTACGTCATCCACGTGATCTCTGTAATCAAAGATCTTGTATTCACCAAGATGTGACGGGTAATCTGTGACATTTCGCTCTCTCAAAAGTTGGGCCATTTTGACTTCATGCGCTAATGAGCAGCACTCATAGGAAAGAACGAGACCCAGCCTCCCACGCTGTATCCAGTTCTTATTATACATCCATTCAAAAATATTAGTTGTGGCCAAACAGCGGTACTACACTTCCGTATCAGTCGCTGGGCCCGGAAACACTTTTTTCCACCGACTAACATTGGGAAAGAGACGTCGGTAAATCGTTGGATAATTTTTTTTAAACTACCCAGTTTGAACGTTTGTATAGCCCTTATTAAAAACATTAGGTCCTCAAGTTGTAAAATGTGCTAATAACGTTATTCTGAGAGTTATTTTCCTCTGCATTATGAACGCGGATCTAACCCATGGGACTGTGCCGCCCGGCACGTTCATGTGACTTGTTCAGTAGCCTACTACATGAGTTTTACCTTTACCCATGGATGCACAATAAGAACGGACCCATATCGCCTTACTGCCAGCCCACGGAGCTGTAATAATGGATATATTGCACATGTTTGCTGTAATTCATCATTTGTAAAATCTTATACTGCATGGGCTGTATGATGTAAATCTTGTACCGTAAATCTTGTATTAAATAAAGTTAATATTACCGACGTAGATTAACGTCCCTGTAGCTTCTTATTGCACTTGCAATATACCATTAAATTAGTTGAACGTAGCTGTTTGCTATTACTATATAATACTACACAGGGATAAGCCATGAGTGTACAATCCTTTGTGGGCACAACACGTTTTGACTCAGTTTGATTAATTCGCTATACCATATGATATCGCCCGGGGAAGTCGTCATACTTATACATACATAAAGATATATGTGTCAAAGCTCTAATCAAATTAACAGTTGTATTAATTGTATTAATTATAATTGTATATATATATATATAGCCTGTGTTGTATATTTATACACACAAATGAACAACCTTGTGTTTTTTCAAAAAACAAATAACAAGTTGTATTGTAGTGTTTATTTTAGTGTTGTTGTTTTTTGTTGTTGTTTTGTTTCTTTCTGTTAACCGTCAAGTGGGAAATAAGTATTTTTTGTGTTTCTCTTAGTATCCTAAGATACTGTTATGTTTGGCTGTGACATTTTTTTTTATTATGAAGGGCAGACCATCTATTTGTATTTATTTTGTTTTTTTTAGAAAGGGGCAGGTCATATAAGATTTGATTCTTCTCCCTGCTCCTTTTCGCTCAATGGTGTGTTTGTAGAGACATGTTTTGTTTGCAATTATTGTACATTTGGTTTTGCGTACCATGAGCGGGACAAATACAAATTAAATTAAATGAAGTGTTGTTTTATGCTTATCCACATTTTGATTTCAGAGCACAGGGCACAACATAAAGCTCAACAGTGAAGCTGGCAATGCTGAACAAAACCATCTAGTTATAATATGTATTCAGCTGAAAAAGTCATTTTCAATGGGCAATTGTAACAGAATACATTTCTAAAGTAACCCCTTCTAACCCTGAAAGTGGGTGCACGAGTGCTTTTTTATGGCCGTAAAGAATATTTTGTATAAAGTGTTTTTATGCGAAAGAAAATCACGTCCCAGGAGTCCCCGAGGCATGACAGAGCAGCAACAACAGTCAGTGTCTGCAGGAGCGTTGCACAACAGCTAGTTAGAAGACCGTGTCCACATGCGGCAAGAAACATCAATGCCTTCCAAGTCCGGCACACAGGTTATTTCAATTAGTCTCCAACAAGAACCCTTCTTTTTCCCCAGCTGGACCCCCACCTATCACTCCCAGAGATCAGCCACAGAGGACCCTGTCACCCTGTTTCCTTTTACACCCCCCAACGGCTTTGTTTTGGAAAAAGGAGAATTGAGTAAGGTTCAAAGTGGAGGAGAAGACCGCGGAGTAACATGAGATGGCGGTCGGTCCGACGGGGCATGAGGCTGTGCCAGATGATACATGCAGGGCCGGCCCTTGGCATAGGCAGTATAGGTGAATGCTAAGGGCGTATCAATCAATGGTGGGCGCCGAAAATAAAAATAATAAAGTTAGAAATAAAAAAATCATTTCATAACAACACAATACATCTTATTATCTTATACTAACAGAACTACGCCTATATTGCGTACAGCGTCCATAAACTATGGCGCACCCCCCCCCCACAAAAATCAAGTTGAACCGTCCCAGTAAAAACCAGAGGTTTATGTGAAATAGTTATTTTTTGGAAATAATGGTTTTAGTGTGCAATTATAGGTTTTAATTTTGTATTTGTGTTAATTTAAAATAAATCAAACTCCCAAAAAAGTATAGAGCTTTTATTAACATTGGAATTTACTGTGTAAGCGGCCGCGGGGGGAGAGCTTTAGAGAGCTCTCACCTGAAAGACTGAGAGGCTCTGATAACCTCAGCTCAGTGAGCTAAAGGCACACCTTTATATGATCATTATAGTTATAAAAAAAGAAGAGAATAGATTTTCATCTATTCTCTTATAGTATAAAACACTATATGACAGTAAAAAAAATTGTTATTAATAAACAAGAATACAGTTTAAAAGGGGAGTGATTTGTAAAATATCCATAAATAAAAAGAAATCTGCTTACAGTTCTGTTTCATATGGGTGTTGAGAGATGTATCCATAGATCTCCTAATGTTGCTCTCAAAGTGCACCAGATTGATGCTTTTAACTTCAATATTAAAAACAAAAATCTTCCCGGGGGAGCATGCCCCCGGACCCCCCAAGAGGAGGTTAGGTCCACCCCCCACTTAAATCATGTTCAAATGGATAGGATACTAAATACATTTGCACACATCTTGTGTCCATATCTTTCTGTTCTGGTCATGCCACAACCGTGCATGCATGCGCGAGTCATAGTGAGTGTCTGCATTTGGGGGGGGGGGGGGGCGCCAGCTAAAATCTTGCCTAGGGCAGCAAATTGGTCAGGGCCGGCCCTGGATACATGCCTCCTGGTTTGAAACGGGGATCATTCTTTATGTCTAGGGCAATTTTTACAGAACATTTTCTATCTGTTGTCTTATCTTAACTTAAGTTTGAAATAAAAGAAAAACCCATTGTCCTATTGCAGAGTAAATTCATAAACTCAAGGCAGTTTCCTATCCTGATTATTCCTGTTATCCATTTCTGTAATATTTCATACTTCAGTCGGAAACTCGTCCTGTCATGCCTGCACCTATGTTTTGGAATTTACTGGAGATAGACAAGTCTTAATATCAATGACTCATCTGGCACTCGCAAGGTTGCTATCATAGACCAGAAACGACAGGTGTCAATTTTAAATCATTTTGGCAGTTGATATGTACACATTAATACGTGGTTTGGGAAATAAGTCATACGGTCTGAGTAGCCTTTCAGTTATGATTTCCCATTGTTTGAGTTGTTCCCACTGTCATTGCCATACAAACTTAACAGCAGTCATTTTGTTTATTTAGGACAGGGTCTATCCCAAGCCAGCCACTGAAGCAAATTGTCCTAATGGCCAAACAGTGGTACTACACTTCCGTGCTAATCCGTGACGTAATGTTGACCCAAAAGTACCTTTTCTTGTTGATTTACATTGGGAAGAAACGTCTGTAAATCAGCGTATTTTTGTTGTAGCTAAATAAACTACCCAGTCAGAACACTTTTAAGGCTGTCATTTAAATCATTCGTTTTTTAAAAGTTGTAAAATGCACTAAAAGCTGAAACCAGAGTTATTTTCCCTCTCCATCCATTTAACTAATTAAAGAGAGGGAGATCGGAGGAAGGCTTCAGGAGAATTTAGGTGCACATGCTCTAAAGCCCCGGACACACCAAGCCGATTTTGGCCGTCGATGGATGTCAGGCCGACGATGAGCGTCCTGTCGCCCTACTCAGATTGGTGTGTCCCGCACCGTCGTGTCTTTTCGGCCGTGCCAACACCTTTTTGGCCGATTGCCAACCGATTCGACATGTCGAATCTGTCGGTCAAATAAATCACTCTGATTGGCTGTTCAGCTAGCGAATCAGTGCATGAGAAGTAAAATGGAAGTGAGGGACCCAAACAAACTATTAAGGCAAATCTGAGATTTCATTTAACTCCAGCTCTCGACACAGGTTCGGGAAAGCCCCATGAGCTTCTCGCTGTAGAGTGAAAATGGAACGCACATGCTTTTTGTTGTTTGTTTATATCACGCAGTCTGTTCTTCTTCTCTCGGTGTATAACGCAGTCTGTCTTCCGGTTGTTGCCTCTTTTGATTGACGAATACACACTACCGCCGCCTGCTGGTAAGGAGAGTTATTGCCACTCACGCATGCGCAGTTCGTACGTGCTACTTGGCCGTCGGCTGAAGTCTTTGCGGTGTGTTCCAGTGCGACTGTTGGCCAAGACGCAGGAGACGTAACAGTCGGGGTCCGTCTGTGTCAGTTCTTTGGTTTCAGCTTGGTGTGTCCCTACCTTTAGGGAAAAAAGTTCCAGATGATCCGGGTACTTTTTAAAAATACAGTCGCTCCATTTTGGGTTTCATGCGCCACTGAGCAACTCTTATAGGAATTAATGGTATCGCCTCCCACGCTGTATCCAATTCTCTTTATGTTATACATCCATGGTCTATGCCAACCTGATAGGATAACTAACCTGTTTAATCCTTATATTATAATTGTTCTTTAACATGGTTCTGGTATACCAACAGTCCTTTATGTCATGCTAAACTGAGCTTTAACTGGAATTGAGTCTTAAACACACACAAACAGACGGAGAGAGAACACATGACTTGATACATAGCCAGATTGTTAAAGATATAAAACCATGCAGGATTTTATCTCAATTTAATGTATTGATTCCTTCATTAATTTGAATGAAAACATTTATGGAAGAAATTAGTTACATCAAATGCAGATGAGCAACAGTACAAAGGACACTTAAAAAAGCCAGTGTTGATTTAGTGCAAAAAGGTGACCTTTATGTAACATTTGTGGATTTTTCTTTTCCAGTCACTCAGCAAAACCCTTAGTTTGACTGAAGGCTCTGAGCCCACACATAGGCTGCATGAGTTCAAAGTCTTTCAACCAAAGAATGATTAGGTTCGCTTGACATTTGACATGAACATGAACACATCTGGTCCTATTTTAAATGGAACAGGAGAAGCGAGTGTTGATCGTAATTATGATATCTCTGTGTAGTATTTATACAGTTGTCTCCTTAGTGAAGATAGGACGTTCAGTCATGCAGAAACGGGAATATAAAAACAATCATCAGCATTTCCCTCAATCCTCACCCCATGTGTCGCCAGGAGGTTTTCCAAACTAAACAAGAGGGAAAACATGAGGTCAAACAACACGCTGTAAGCATAACTAGCACCTGAGGTTTTTCCCTGATAAGGTCATAAGGTTAAGAAGACCACCTTCCAAACAAACAACATGACAGTGTGGGGGAAACTTCTGTTGCAATGGAGAGTCAGGACTCAGAGAGACACGAGGAGAGTTGGAGCTTTGATGTGAAACACTGATGGTTTATTTGGAGTTTCGGCCAGAGAGTTGACAAGACAGGTGGTGTGTCACGAGTTGACACAGCCGTTGCCAAATCAATTCTGAAGAACCCTTTCTGTAGCTCGAGGTTTTAACTAGTTCAGAGTGTAATAATCAACATTCTTCATCAGTGAGACTAAACATTATGGACCCTGAATCTAACTAGAGCTCTCGTCCATAGAAAAGAATGCGCGCCAGGGAACCGTCGTCCCTGAACAGTAAACTACCTCATGGCGGCTTGTGCTCTGTCATAGACTGGCAACAACAATGCGCCCAAGCTGCTCCCCCTTAAAAGAGATAGCAGCAATACCCAAGGCCGTAGACATATGCCATGGGAAAAGAGACAGTGAGAGGAGAAAATGATGAACTTTGTCGAAGGTTGAATACCTAGGCAAATTATTCCTTAACAGACAGCATATGATTTCCACAGGATGAGTCCCTGACATGATCGTTGCCAAAGGACACAACGTTGAATGTGGGGTTGTGTGATCCATAATCCGAAAGAAAAGTTTAACAAGTTTGTTCTTGAGTCTCCTTCCGCTCCTCCTTTTTCTCTCTGAAAACAAATATGAAAGAAGAGTCACTGAAACAGCTTTTACAACTTTGCAATTCAAAAGGAAACACACCACGATTTTTTATTTGGGTATTTCCAAGCTAGTTATCCTCACCTTTCGACAAATATTTTGGGGAAATAGCCCTCCAGACTGCATGCCCTGCTGCTCCATGGGAGTAGAATAAGTGACGTAATGGCGAGCACTTGTTGAATCAAAACTGACCGCAGGAAAAATGTATGGTGACCTTGCATCAGGGCAGGGATCATTTTCAACGCGGTTCTCAATAAAAGCGCTTTATTACTCGTATTAATAGTGACATACATGTAGAGCGGACTGAGAACTGCCATTGTATTTAAACAAATAATGCGTTAGTTGGTTTGTTTAATCACTATTAGTCTAGCAGGAAGGGCCCTCAGATTTTGAGATACCCCTACCCGAGGTAGAACAATTGACAACAATGTTTTTTCTTATCTTTAGGGTCTCCCATTCATTAAATTGATTGTTGTCAAATTTTATTTTGGGGGAAACAATGTTTTTTTGGTTGTTCTTTAGAACTACCCCAATCCCTGAAAAAGAGCCAAATTAGACCAGGTTGAATGGGAAAGGTGACAAAAAAGCCCATAACTTGAGAATGACCACTCTTTTCCTCTTAAGATTTTCTGAGGTATGAACCAGGTGGCTTTCCTACATCACCAAATAGTCAGACAATTATTTTAACTAAAAAAATACTGAATTATAGTCCTGTAAACTTAGCTTTAGTTTAAACGGAAATTGTACTTTTGGTGATAGGAAAATAGGACTCCATCACTTTTCTCTCATTTATCAGAAAAACAGAAATCCCTAAAAAAGATATACCATTACTGAATTGTCTAGGGTGCTATTGAACACTAACCAGTAGTTGTATGGAAATATCTGATACAGTTCTATTGCAAATGAGATTTATTTAGACATAAGCCTACCTCTTCTCTGAGACAGTCACATTCTGAATGGGGGATAAGTGGCACAATAGCCTATAAGTTAAGAATGCTCACTCTGATGGTCATTATATTTGGAGAGGGAAATACCAGGTGGCTGAACTACATCACCAAATAGTCAGAATAAGAGTAACCCAATACAATAAAGTGTATTAGTTCTAAATTGCAAGCCTATATCTATAGACCACCCAAATACTGTGCAAGCTTTTTTGATGACTTTACTGAACTGCTGTCTATAGTGTGTATTGACTTTGACCGTCTAGTCATTGTTGGTGATTTTAACATCCATGTTGACAACCCCCAGGACAGAGGGGCTAAAGAACTGTTTTGTGTTCTTGATAGCTATGGACTGACTCAGCATGTGACGGAGCCCACGCACAATAAGGGGCACACTCTGGACTTAATTATCTCAAAGGGTCTGAATATCTCTAAGGTTGTGGTGACTGATGTTGCACTCTCTGACCATTCCTGTGTTTTCTTTGAGAGCTCTATTTCTGTTCACAAAAATGTTCAAAAAGAGGTAACCACAAAGCGATGTTTAACTGAAAATACTAGGGAAATGTTTACTCAGAATTTCTCTTCCACACTTGCCCCTGCCAACATCTCAGTAAATGAGCTAGTAGATCATTTTAATTCAAAAATTAAAAATGTTATAGATGCCATTGCTCCAACTAAGGTAAAGGAAGTGTCTGGCAAGAAAATATCTCCATGGAGAAAGGCCATGACCGTGAAAACAGAAAAAAGAGAATGTCGAAAAGCTGAACGCAGGTGGCGAAAAACAAATCTCCAGGTTCACTTTGAAATCTATAAAGAGAGACTTGGCCTTTATAATTTGGAATTGAAAAACGCACGACAATCGTTCTTCTCTGACATCATTACCAAAAACAAAAACAACACACGTGCCTTGTTTGCTACCGTCGACAGACTAACTAACCCCCCAGTGTCAGTAGCCTCTGAATTTCTATCCACCAGGGCGTGCAATGATTTTGCCTCCTTTTTCACTGACAAAATTCAGAAAATCAGACAAGCAGTCAGTGCCTCTGCATCAGGAACAGCAAATGTGTTGTCCCTATCTCCACTTAACATCAATTCAGACATCATGACACAATTCCATCAGATTAATGATAAAAACCTAGAGGACATTATTCAACTTCTGAAATCCTCCTCTTGCTGCCTTGATATTATTCCAACAGGATTTTTCAAAGATGTTTTTCCTTGCATGGCCTCAGATCTTCATATAGTAAACAAATCTCTTCACTCAGGTATTTTTCCACAGACCCTGAAAACTGCAGTCATTAAACCGCTCTTAAAAAAGAATAATCTAGATGCTTCAGTAATGAACAATTACAGGCCCATATCAAACCTCCCATTTCTAGGTAAAATCATTGAAAAAGTTGTTTTTCAACAGTTGAGTAATTTCTTGCATTTAAATAACTGTTTTGATGTGTTCCAGTCAGGCTTTCGTCCAAACCACAGCACTGAGACTGCTCGTGTAAAGGTCTTCAATGACATCCACTTAAACACAGACAGTGGCAGAACTTCAGTGTTAGTATTATTAGATCTCAGTGCTGCGTTTGACACTGTTGACCACAGCATATTACTAGACCGACTGGAGAACTGGGTGGGACTTTCGGAAACAGTTCTGAATTGGTTTGAATCCTACTTAAAGGACAGAAACAACTTTGTTTCTATAGGTAAATACACATCTGAGTTGACAAATATGACATGTGGGGTTCCTCAAGGCTCCATCTTGGGGCCTCTTCTCTTTAACATCTACATGCTACCACTGGCTCAGATAATGAAGAACAACAAAATAAGTTACCATAGCTATGCAGATGACACACAAATGTACGTAACAATTTCACCAGGAGACTATGCTCCAATTCAAACACTGAGTAAGTGCATTGAACAAATCAATGACTGGATGTGTCAGAACTTTCTCCAATTAAACAAAGATAAAACTGAGGTAATGGTTTTTGGAGCCAAGTCAGAACGTATAAAAGTTAGCGCTGAGCTTCAGTCTGCAATGTTCAAAACAACAGATAGAGCCAGAAATCTAGGTGTAGTCATGGACTCTGACCTGAGTTTCAACAGTCACATTAAAACTGTTACTAAATCAGCCTACTATCACCTAAAGAATATATCTAGGATTAAAAGACTAATGTCACAGCAGGATTTGGAAAAACTTGTCCATGCCTTTATCTTCAGTAGACTCGACTACTGCAATGGTGTCTTCACAGGTCTCACTAAAAAATCTATTAGGAAGCTGCAGCTAATTCAGAACGCTGCTGCTCGAGTCCTCACTAACACTAAGAAAGTGGATCACATCACTCCAGTTCTGAAGTCTTTACACTGGCTTCCTGTGTGTCAAAGAATAGATTTCAAAATACTGCTGCTGGTTTATAAAGCACTGAATGGTTTAGGCCCAAAATACATTTCTGACCTCCTGCTAAATTATGAACCATCCAGATCTCTCAGGTCTTCAGGGACTGGTCAGCTTTCTGTCCCCAGAGTCAGAACTAAACATGGTAAAGCAGCGTTCAGTTATTATGCTCCAAATATCTGGAACAAACTCCCAGAAACCTGCAGGTCCGCTGCAACTCTTACTACTTTTAAATCCAGGCTGAAGACTTTTCTTTTTGTCGCTGCTTTTAATTGAACTATTCATATCTTAGACTGCACTGTAACTTTTATCCATGTACTTTTTCTTTTAATGTTTAATTGCACTGTAACTTTTATCCATGTATTTTTTCTTTTAATGTTTATTTTATTAGCTTTTCTTTTTAATGACTGATTTTAAATGCCATTTTCTTAATCTCTTTCATTTTTTGTAAAGCACTTTGAATTGCCTTGTGTTGGAAAGTGCTATATAAATAAACTTGCCTTGCCTTGCCTTGCCTCTAAAACATAGGTGTAAATAGTACAGGTCTTATTGAAACTTTAACCTTAATTCAAAGTACAGTATACAATTCATCAAATAATTCTGTGAGAGGTCAAGTATATAGATAGTAGAATATAATGTTAATTGTCAGGTTCCTCACAAACGTTAGGGGACACATTTTGACATTCTGCACAGCAGGTGCAGAACTCCGTGCAGGGAAGGCCAACAGAGAGGCACTGGCACTTTCCACTCTCTCCACACTTTGCAATACAAGTGAGTAATGTCTCTCAGTTCTGTAGGTGCTGGGGGTTTTGTAAATAGCACTGGTTGAATGGCCCCATCTCTGACAGTCCACCCCTTGCCCACAGGACTCCATAACAAGGGTTTGGGTTCGGGCTGTGACACCATCGCTGTCTGAAACATTGCTCTTTACATGTTGTTGAAATGCATCCTCTGTTGGCGGCAGATTTTCCGAGGCTGCATCTGTTGTTGATGCAATTATGAACCTCAGTTCATCCAAGTTTGTGCACATCAGTCCAATTTCCTTTTTTCCATATAGCAGAAGCACAAATTATCTTGCGACTGGCAAAGACTCTTCCAAGCTGGCAGAGAGTCCAAAATGGGCCAGATCTTTGAACTCGCTGAGATGGGTCTTGAGTTTGGTGAATGCTGTTGTCTTTCCTATTCTGTACAAACTACTTGTTGTGCCACAGCCAGTGAGTGCATGACATGCTGGTAGACAGTTAGACATGTGGTTTCCGCCCAGCTTCAGGACCATCTCCAACTAAACGGCCTCTTTGAGAAATTCCAGTCCGGTTTCCGTTCCGTCCACAGCACTGAAACAGCTCTGGTCAGGGTCACAAACGACCTGCTGATGGCGGCTGAACCTGGTTCCCCATCTCTCCTCATGCTCCTGGATTTGACTGCAGCATTCGACACTGTCAGCAATAACATCCTCCTTCAGCGCCTCAAACACACCATCGGACTCTCTGACTCCGCCCTGAGCTGCTTTCAGTCCTGTCTGGAAGAACAGAGTACGTCTCCTTGGGAGGTGCGAGGTCCCAGACACACCCTGTCACCTGTGGTGTCCCTCAAGGGTCGGTCCTCGGGCCCACTCTGTTCACCCTGTACACTCTTCCCCTTGGCCGTGTCATCAGCCAGCATGGAATATCATTCCATTGCTACGCTGATGACACGCAGCTATATATAAAGACAGACCCTATCACACATGCATCCTTACTGTCACCATCATCATCACCGTTCTCATCAACATCCCTTAACACCTGCATTGAGGAGATAAAGGCTTGGACACAACAAAACTTCCTGCAGCTAAATAGCTCCAAAACAGAGGCTATTTTAGTTGGCACCCCAAACCAGGTCCAGTCATCCCCCATAACCCACCTTTTCTGGCCAAAACATACCCCTCTCTGCATCAGTTACCAACCTGGGTGTAAGATTTGACCGACATCTGACCTTTGACACCCACATCAAACACCTGATCCATGCCTTCGTTTCCTCAAGGCTTGACTATTGTAACGCTCTCCTCATCGGAACTCCTAGCGGGAGCCTTCAGAAGCTCCAATACGTACAGAACAGTGCTGCTAGGATCCTGATGAGGGTGAGAAAATACAACCACATCACACCCGTCCTTCATTCCCTCCACTGGCTTCCTGTCTCGTTCAGGATTGAATACAACATCTCACTACTGACCCATCAGTGCATCCACGGGAACGCTCCTCCATACCTGAAAGAACTACTCACATCACAAATGGGGACATATCTGTCTCTCATTCCATGTCCTGTATGCATGTACACTAGAGATGAACCAAACATGTATTTGCTTGCATAATATATGAGCAGTACTTCCACACCTGTGTCATCAGACCTCGCAATGATGCGGGAATATGACTCTGCAAGATGTATGGAGCTCTATCCTTGTGTCTGTCTCCTCCTGATCACTGTCCAGTGATGTCAAACTGCTTACTTCTGCTGTACAGATGCTCTTCACCTCCTCCCCTTAGTCAAATCCTGAGTGTAGTCTCTTTGGGGCAGCAGTGACAATGTAGTTGCTCACAAACATGTAGAGTGCAGTCTTGTTTCCACTACTCTTCAAGTACTTCCTGTAGTTTGGGACATTTGTTTTGCTTTAGGTTATAACACTTGTGTTATTCTTCAGAGCTGGGTCCTCATTACAGATCTGCACTTTTTGAAATGCACCTGCATTGACACACCCGTTCACAAAATCATACTGAGTGTTTGGCACATATTATATATATATATATATATATATATATATATAGAAAACAAGAAATGCAATGTGTAGACATGGTATTTGACAGGTATGATGGCCCACAGTCAATCAAAGACCTGGAGAGGCAAAGGAGAGGTGCAAGTGATGGAAGGCCTACACATGTTATCACTGGCAAAACAAATGCATGTTTGGTCCATCTCTAGTATACATGCATGCAGGCCATGGAATGAGAGAGAGATATGTCCCCATCAACACCATGAGAAAATTGGAAAATACATGTCTAACTGTCTACCAGCATGTCGTGCACTCACTGGCTGTGGCACAACAAGTAGTTTGTACAGAATAGGAAAGACAATCAGCATCAGCAGGTCGTTTGTGACCCTGACCAGAGCTGTTTCAGTGCTGTGGGCGGAACGGAAACCGGACTGGAATTTCTCAAAGAGGCCGTTTAGTTGGAGATGGTCCTGAAGCTGGGCAGAAACCACATGTCTAACTGTCTACCAGCATGTCATGCACTCACTGGCTGTGACACAACAAGTAGTTTGTACAGAATAGGAAAGACAACAGCATTCACCAAACTCAAGACCCATCTCAGCGAGCTCAAAGATCTGGCCCATTTTGGACTCTCTGCCAGCTTGGAAGAGTCTTTGCCAGTCGCAAGAGAATTTGTGCTTCTGCTATATGGAAAAAAGGAAATTGGACTGATGTGCACAAACTTGGATGAACTGAGGTTCATAATTGCATCAACAACAGATGCAGCCTCGGAAAATCTGCCGCCAACAGAGGATGCATTTCAACAACATGTAAAGAGCAATGTTTCATACAGCGATATGGTGTCACAGCCCGAACCCAAACCCTTGTTATGGAGTCCTATTGGCAAGGGGTGGATTGTCAGAGATGGGGCCATTAAACCAGTGCTATTTACAAAACCCCCAGCACCTACAGAAGTGAGAGACATTACTCACTTGTATTGCAAAGATGCAAAGAGGGAGTGGAAAGTGCCAGTGCCTCTCTGTCGGCCTTCCCTGTACGGAGTTCTGCACCTGCTGTGCAGAATGTCAAAATGTGTCCCCTAACGTTTCTGAGGAACCTGACATTTAACATTATATTCTACTATCTATATACTTGACCTCTCACAGAATTATTTGATGAATTGTATACTGTACTTTGAATTAAGGTTCCAGTTTCAATACAACCTGTACTATTTACACCTATATTTTAGAGGCTTGCAATTTAGAACTAATACAGTTTATTGTATTGGGTTACTCTTATTCTGACTATTTAGTGACGTAGTTCAGCCACCTGGTATTTCCCTCTCCAAATATAATGACCATCAGAGTGAGCATTCTTAACTTATAGGCTATTGTGCCACTTATCCCCCATTCAGAATGTGACTGTCTCAGAGAAGAGGTAGGCCTATGTCTAAAGAAATCTCATTTGAAATAGAACTGCACCAGATATTTCCATACAACTACTGGTTAGTGTTCAATAGCACCCTAGACAATTCAGTAATGGTATATGTTTTAGGGATCTCTGTTTTTCTGATAAATGAGAGAAAAGTGAACTAAAGCTAAGTTTACAGGACTATAATTCAGTATTTTTTTAGTTAAATAAGTGTCTGACTATTTGGTGAAGTAGGACAGCCACCTGGTTCATACCTCAGCAAATCTGAAGAGGAAAAGAGTTGTCATTCTCAAGTTATGGGCTTTCTTGTCACCTTTCCCATTCGGCCTGGTCTAATTTGGCTCTTTTTCAGGGATTGGGGTAGTTCTAAAGAACAACCAAATATATATATTTTTTCCCCAGAATAAAATTTGACAACAATCAATTTCATTAATGGGAGACCCTAAAGATAAGAAAAAACATTGTTGTCATTTGTTCTACCTCGGGTAGGGGTATCTCGAAAACTAAAGCCTTTTTTGAGGACTTGCTGCTGGACTATATTACTTTACAGGTTAACAAGATCATGACAATTATCTTCTGAACTTCACCAAGAAGCATCCCCGAGGAGACCCGTGTGGAGATAAGTATCTGCTCAATGGTCGTTTGATTAAAATCACCATCACATTGGACTCAATCTGCATGTCATCCATGGTGTGTCCATTCAAAGAGTTCTTAGCTGTTGTAATAGTTATTTCTCTCTATGCTGATCATGAAGAAAGCTCCGTGCTATCACACATTTAAAACGAGAAATGGGGAACAAAATCCACAGTCCTCTATCTTTCTCTACAAAAATGCAAACAACCAGTTAGTGTGTTTAGCGGGTTAATTGTTAACAGACCTTAGATATTTTATGTTTAACGTAAGTTAATGTTTGGAACGAGACATCATGTATTAGACCACGCCAAATGTATGCAGCCTCGTGCAGTGACGTGCTTGTGTGTCATCATGAACGCACAAAGTAAAAGCATTTTATTTTAAATGTATGCATGCCTGGAAGTCCTTTTTATATCCAAGTGTTCAACACTAAGGCAAGCAAAACGGTTTCTAACTGTTACCAATATTAAAATAACTCAGAGTTTACCTGCAGCATATCAGCCACTATTTAAAATGCAATTCATGACAAGGGTGGAGGGGGAAGATATCCTGACCCCCTCCCTTTGTAATAATAATCCTGTCCAAATGCGACTTTCATAATGATGAATCTAAAACATTAAGTACTAATTCAAATGTTTGCATAATTTATCCTTTAACATGTATCCACTCTGTGATGATATTGTTCTCTCCCATTGTTTTTGAGAAGTTCTATCATTTCTTTAGTTTGATACTATTCTAGCTGTTCCTTTGCATTTGGTGTTTGGAAAGTATGCTAAATGTGCTCCCTCCCTCTATCCGGCTTGAACCCTTCACCAGGTTCAGACAAAGCCCCTCTCTGACTTTCTTATGTGTCATATAGCAGAAGTGGAGTAGACGTGATGGTACACACACACACACACATCTTATGGTGTAATGACTTTCTTACTCCTGTGGTGAGCTGCCAGCCGGCCTGTTGAAACCTGCGCAGTAACCCTAGATGTGGAAAGTACCCCTGCGATTCTGAGTCTGAGGCGCAGGAGGCCTCCACTATCTACCTGTCACACACACACACACACACACACACACACACACACACACACACACACACACACACACACACACACACACACACACACACACACACACACACACACACACACACACACACACACACACACACACACACACACACACACACACACACACACACACACACACACACACACACACACACACACACACACACACACACACACACACACACACACACACACACACACACACACACACACACACACACACACACACACACACACACACACACACACACACACACACACACACACACACACACACACACACACACACACACACACACACACACACACACACACACACACACACACACACACACACACACTTGTGAAGTATCACTAACTCTTTCCACCAGACACGCAACCCAGACATGATCTGAAACACAGTAAGACCCCCGCCACTTCCATCCTGCTTTGCTTCTGATGTTGGGAAGACTCACTGTGTCTGCACTTGTTGGTAGGGGAGTGTGTGCGTATGTGTGTTCATGCATGTCTGTGTGACCACTCACAATCAAGGGATGTATACGATTTCTCGTCATGCATTTAGGCTACTGTATGCACAATATGTTTCCTGGCTGTGTGTGTCCCCGCTCTGCATGTGTACCGGCATGTCGTGTGTTAGTGAGATCACCTCCCTCACATCTACGGACCTCTTGACACTCTTCGTTTCTTTTTACACCTGGCCTCCCGTGATCAAGGCTTTAACAGAGGGCAGGTGTGCTCGCTCCTTGCCCTCACAACTTTAAAAACAGCAGTTTCAACGCCCTCCTGCCCCAAGTGCTGCTGGGAGCGGGAGGTCCCTCTTGACTCCTGACATCCATCTTTTTTTCTTCCCCCTGCAGGAGTTATGGAGGGGGGAAAGCCCAATTGAAGTCTATGAGCCCATAAAACAGGCCTTTAATTAGCTCATATACGCCCAGGAGTACTGTTAGCCTCTCGTTTCTCTGGACTGCAGTCATAAGTAGGATCCTTCAGGGCATACAGGTTTATTTGGTTTGATCAGATCCGAAAGAAGAATTATGTGCAACAGTTAAGAGGCTGGGACATGTTGGATATCAAACAGGCAGGTGGGATTCATTGCTTTTGTGTTTTTGTGACTATTGGGAGGAAATGGGAGGGAAAGAAGACCTCTAGCTATGCACCGGTGTTCACAAGATGAGAAGTGCCTCCCATATCCAACATATAATCTATCTAAGAAGAAGAAAGGTCCAACGCACTCTTCTGGCAAATAGTTAAAAGCCTTTAATCAGATGGCTGTTTCATAGTGAACTTCTGAAACATACACCGTGCTTCTACATGTTAGAATAGAGCCGAGTTAACAATCCACACCTAACAGAACAAACAAGCTTCTTCGAGGTCACCCACTATGAAATAGCCATCATGATTAAAGGCTTTTTTAAATGTTTGCCATATTTCTTCTTTCTTTTAACTTGCCGTCCCCACTAAAGAGCACATTCATGCATTTACATATTGTAATTACCGTTACTGGTGTACTGCACTGTAATGTAAGTCTGCATTATGCGGCACCACGTTCAAACACGGGTTAGCGTTTTTTTAGAAGAAGGAAAAGCAGTGAATGCGTTAACTGCCTTCGTTTAATAAAAGTGCATATATAAAACATCACAGCGCTCATTTTCAGCAAGACGGAACAGCCACAATGAGTGGTAGATGAAGAGCTGCGGGCGATATGCTGGAGAATTCCAACTTTCAGCGAGGTAACCACCTTCTTTTATTGTACCCTGCTGTTGTGTGGAAAACTACTGCTGTCTTCTTTATGAAAACAGCGACTGACCTATAAACAGATCCGCCAGTTGCTCCTCTGTTGTATATATTCTCCTCTCATGTACTACCCCCCACACCCCCAATGAATATTGTTAAATCAGCCTGGACTGAAATATTGAGAATGACCACTTTAAAGGGGCCCTGTTGTGCTCATTTTCAGGTTCATATTTGTATGTTGTGCCTCCACTGTGACAACCTTTAATGTTCAATGTGTTGTTAGCTAGGTAATAAAAAACTACACTTTTCATTTTGAAATTGGGCCCAAGAGATTATATCTGCACCAGCAATGAAGTGTAAAGGACAATTGCTGAAGAGGGCATTATAAATCCTAACACGGATTTAGTATGTGCTTATTTTGGATTTCATATTGAATTTGTTCGCACTAGTAGAGAAATGTAATTGTCTGTGAAGTATAACTTGTGTGAACTCACCTGACTTGTTTCCTGTTGTGCAGGTTGATCATTACTGCCATCGTGACCAGTGCAGAGAGGGAACCGACAGCACCAAGAACAAACCTCACGTTATCATCTGCAAGAGTCATACCAACACAGAATTAGTAACTGCAGTCAGCCATTGACCCTTTCACACAACCCCTTCCTCCTCAAGCCTCAACTAGTAAAGCAGTGATGTTAGAGGTATGATGTTAAGAGGGGAAACTAATGAGAAAAGTTCAATAAACAGTCACGTTTCCTTTGAGCAAGGAATCGGGTGAAGCTGCTCAGTAGATCACAGTTGCGCGAAGTGCGAACAGTGTTCGGCATTCCCAGGTAAGTTGGGTGTAGCAGTTTGTAGCTAGGTGTGGCTAACATTTACCATTCGTGCTCAGTCTGTTTTATCTAAATAAAGGATTAGGCACAAACTTGCTAGACCAATTGAGGTTTTTCTGGACTTAGTAGCCATGGTGTCGGTCTATGTTAACAGAAACACTAGCTGTGATTACAGTAAATGTAAATATGTACATGTGAAGCTCGATCAGATGTGACCGATAGCCTCACCTACCCTTGCAGTCAATGGAAATATAACCATTACCTTTGTGTTGTAAACAGAAAGCATTCACTGTATTTTTCAGAGGTTTGCCTTAATAAAAATAGTAAAGTACCAATATTTCTTATTGTAATTGTGAACAGACTTTTGCAACCAGCTGTCCCCTGCTGGCTATTAGAGGGAATACACGTTTAAGGTACTTCACCTATGGATTGGATGGACTGAAACAGCTTTTATTTGATGGATTTTCAGTTAGCTTAACATTGTTTGTAGATGCTTTGGTAATATTGGGATCAAACTATAACATCTGAAACCTTCCTTGGGTTATCTGCAAGTTCAGTAAATCATTTTCCAATCTATTTGAATATACCTACAGTATAGTCAGGAGTTGTTTTTGTAAGGCAGGCGATTATACAGATATTCTGAGAAAGATCATTATCATAGCACCGTCATCCTCTAACGCATGAGTGCATGGACATATGTCAAGTGTGTTAGAGAGTTGTCAGGTATGCACTGCAGGTGCTGGTGCTTTAAAATGTCATCAGCCTTGGAACATCAAACACATGGATGCACAGGCACCTTGAAATACACACCCACATGTACACACATTCCCTGAAGTTTCTAAACCAATCAGTTTCTCTACACATGACCAGGCCTTGGATGGAGCAGCACTGGCATCAAACTGCTGGACGCTAAAGCCTTCGACATCGGTGCTGCACAGAGTATAACAGAACAGGGAGCATGTGGAGGACTGGCGGTCAATCAGGGTTAACATTCAGCTTTTTCCTTTTCTTCTGCTGGCGAAACCCCAAAGCCATCTCATTACTTCACTGAACTCTCCTGCATTGATCAAATAGTAAAGGGGGCAATAGCACTCAGTTTGGACCATTACACTTCCATTGCGCAGGGATTTACACATGACAGACATCATGGGGCTGGACTGAACAAGTAGAAGGTGATAAGGTGAAAACAGATGGCAGTGTGTATCAATTATCTCTATTAACTGTATTGTTTTTGTATGTATATTATGGAAATTATTCAATGTTATTCCTCCAATTTGCAACACATTAAAAACCTTGCAAAAATGTAAATTCTGATTTCAAGCCCCTTTCTCTCCTTCCATCTCCCGGGGAATGTTCCCTAACAGACGATACCGATCAGTAATCCAAGACTGTTTTCACAACCAAAGCATGCCCATTGACCCCTTAGCTACATTCTTGTCACATAAAGCATTTCTTAAGATAGAGATTAGTTTTTTGACTGACTTGATATCATCCTAAAATGATTCAGTTGATATTTGTTCTCCCTGGTAACAGTGTCTCTTTACAAAGCTACTGTTGTCATCTGATACGTGTTGCTCACCCTGCCTTATTATGATAGTTGGAAGAATTCTTGGAATTTGAACCATGTGTCAAACGTCAAATTCAGATATCAAATGTTCCAAACGTAACAAGCAATCATTTGCATAGAAACATTCAATAACACAAAGCCGAGGAGTAGCCAACTAAAACATGTATTGTCTCTAAACCTGCTTGTTGACTCCAATGATGGCTAGAGATCCATACCAAGTTACTCATGTGGGGTATATGAAAATAAAGTTGACACACAGCAGTAACAGCAGCAGCAGCTCTGGAAGAAAAGTGTCCTGAGGAATTACACTCAGCTTCAACAGCTAACCTTTCCTGTGGTCTGGGACCTTGAGGCCAGGTGTTCGTGTCTCTGAATGTAAATGTTTCCATGTTATTACCAATATCTATATATTAGATATGAATTGTCAGAAATGAATGTAATTAGCAACTGTCTGTCATGGGTGATGGTGCTGAATCCCTAAATATGATTTTTTTTTAAATGTTTGAAATTACTTTGACATACATTTCATGCTAATATTTTATAAGCAGCGTGTCTGTGTCTTATTAAAACCCTAAAATTGTTCCATAAAACAAAAAACAGACCTCACTCACAAAAATAGTAGAGTGGAGAATGCTAGAGCGGTCACAGCAGAGACCCAACAAAAAGCAGCTGCATCCAGCGGACTTTGTAGCTACGAATATTCAACCAAACCTTTGTCATACATTCTGGTTTTCTCTTCAACTCTTCTGATAAAGATAAGTATGTTAAACGCTT
Source organism: Gymnodraco acuticeps (assembly GCF_902827175.1). Classification (NCBI taxonomy): domain Eukaryota; kingdom Metazoa; phylum Chordata; class Actinopteri; order Perciformes; family Bathydraconidae; genus Gymnodraco; species Gymnodraco acuticeps. Next base: position 4,169,212 of record NW_022990440.1, read on the forward strand.
TTTTATTATTAAGTTAATGTTGGTGAAATATAAATGATGGGAAACTATCAAAACTCTTAATCATCTTTAAAAAAATCACACATCTCCTATTCAGAAACTGTGCCCTCAACAAGCCGTTAGGATTTATGAAGGTTGTGATGTCGCAACTGTACACATGGGGGTAGAAAACACAGCTATAGTGCCGTTAGAGTCATGCAAGGCTGCAAAGATGGTGAATGCATTCATAAGACCCTGAAACACTGACCATCCAGAGCAGGGATACGAATTTTCATGAGGATGCCTTAAAGAGACAGGCACCTAAACGAAACGTATCATACAAACGGTGAAAACATGTATACTTAAAGAGTCACTATGAGAAATATAATGTGTTTTTATAAACAGTAAGGCATGTAAACATGTCCTCGTAGAAACCCAAAAACTAGTATGAAACAAAACATAAGCAGGATATCTCCCCTTTAATATGATAAAAACTCTTAAAATCGAATATTTATACAAAGCAAATACAGCATGATTTGAATTGTCTAGCGAAAAAATAGCAAAACTAATTCTCTAATAGATTCCAACACAATCGAATGTGTTGAGGACAGTACTGGGCGCATTTGGGGAAGCAGCAGACTTGACACACATAAGCAGCCCTCACCAAAGCACGGAAACAGCCCTCATCAGATAATTGATCTGTGGATAAGCACAAACAAAACCTCCTAATCTCGACACTGTTGTTCACGAGCAGCTATTAGACTGGAAAAGTGAGTAGACTGAAGTTGTGTAGTCCTTGTTTTTAGGTAGATCTCAGGGGAATCTGAGAAGAGAACCACAGGCAGAAAATTGAGTGAGGCTTTGTCTTGCAACCCACGTCACTTTTTCCTGTTAAAAATCACTTTATCCCTCTCTGGCAGCTGTCACCTTTCCTTTAATCACTTTCTTCACCTCTCTGCAAGAAACTCTATTAATATTATAATGCAATCGAGGTGGAGTGATCCTGTTATTGGCATGCATCTGATACTCAAGATCGTGACAAAGAACAGCCAAGCTGGTAAACTCTAACCTTGTACCTTTCAAGTGTTAGTCGTTAGATCAAGGATTTACTAAGCAAACTTCAACCTCACCTCTGCAACACACTTCCCAGCAGAAGACATTAACATTGATCATCACAATACACCACACCTCTGTCAAAGTGTGGCAGCAGGTTATAATCCATCTGAAAAAGGTGTGGCTTTCAGTGATGGGAGATTAATTCTAAATAGAAAGGAATTAGTGTCACCTCTGCTGACAGGCGGCATTTCAACAGCGGCTCATTGAAGTGACTCAGAGTAGAAGAAGTCAAACTGGATGTGGTGGCATTTGTTCTTGAGCGACACACCGTTTTCATCTTAGCTATGACTACAATTCTCTGGTCTACACATCATGCCACAGTGATTCATATAAGGGGAGGAAGAAGAGGAGAAACCCGTCGGGGCGCCTCCTGCTCGGTCTGTATTTAGTATTGTTTACATGGCCAGAGGTCACATTTGGATGGTGGAGGTAACAGCTCATGCAACACCTGCCATTGAGCCCCTCAGGTCATGTTGACAGTTGTTAGCTCTGATTGTTATAATGAGAGTGTCAGAGCAAGTGTGATCATTGTCACAGACATAAAACAGGCCAGCTTTGCATATGTGCATAGAACAAAACATAGGGACAGCAGATACACCACGACGGATCCTCTCTAAACTTTCCGATGATTGGTCGCTACATTAAGGCCATGGAAATAACATCAGCAGGCATGGCTTTATGTCCAATAATAGAGTTTAGAGATAGGATGATATAGGGTTTTATCTGGGATCAGGATAAGTAAAAGACAATGAGGTAATTGTAGTGAATTTTCATTATCGGGATCCTCATGAATATCCTCACATGATGAGTGACTTGTTTTCATGAACAATAAAGCCTGATTTATAAAATAAAGGAGATACAATGACATTTAAAAATGTGATCCTTTATTTATGATTTACTATTGCCTTATTTAAAATAGTCGTTTTTTCTTCACTTAAAAGGACGTTGATGTAAAAATACTATCTGTGATTAAAACTGAACTTGAAGTGACTCTAGTATGTGTTTTTCAAATGATAATTGGGAAAATATTCTGAGATCAGGAAAATGAAATATATTTCTAAACAGTGCTCAACTTTAAAATGAGATATGTTTTTGCCTGATGAAGGAGTCAGGATAGATTGGTTGTTACGTGGTCGTCAACCCTGATATAACAAGGTAAGGATTAAGAATTGGAGTAAAGCCATGAAGGGATGCCATTATAGATGGATCACAAGTGGCTGTATTTCTCTGCTATCTCACACTTCAAAAGCCCAACAATGAAGCCAAAACCATAGAGATAAATGTCTAATTTCCTCCTATTTTGCAGTGTTAATACTTATAAATCACGTTTTTTCTTTGAAAATCAGCCTGCTTCACAATACAATGGCACATAAAGAGGTATTAATCTGCAGCCACACTAATAATGAAGTGGGAAATACTGCCACCTAATGGCGTCAGCGGTCCTCCACACCACTACTCTGAGATTTCACGGTTGTGGTGATGAATGAAACCATTAGCAGGACCCAGGTGCTTCCAATTTACAAACAGAAAGCCGAGCCAATCCAGGTTCAGAAGTGTATAGCTTTGTAGCTAATGGTCAGCAGGAGGAACCGAGAGCCGAGTCTATTGAATCTTTACTTTCAAAGAGACTGGATGAGAAGAGGATTCCCAAAGTCCCCCTCACTTTTCATTAGAGGATTCAGTCAATCATACTCAATATAAAACATGTGGGGAGTTTGTCAGTAATAAGTAAGTATGTAACTTTATTTATGTAGAGCCTTTCTTAAGCAATCGTGGGAAACTGTTTCACAAGTGAATAACATAATGAAAAACACACTGGTTAGAGATATGCAGACCAAAACAAACTGTGGGAAAAAATAGTTTTGCATATTTTAACCATATTTTTGGAAGAAGAATACTGAAAACTCTTTCCAGCATGAAGCCATTAGGTTGCCATCAACTTGTAGAGAGTTAAACAAATATTATCATAACATATGTCATGGTGATCTGTTAGTTTCCCAGACTGTTGGCGAAATATCTGTCTTTGTTTAATATTATGCAAATGTAGACCATTGCTTATACAAAAAAAGTTACAATTACATTTTACTCATATCAACGTGTGCTTCATACTGCTAATACATGCAATGGTGTCCTGACTCTTAAAGGTCCCATGTCATGCTTTTCTGGTTATTACCCGTCCCCTTGTGTGTTATGAAAGTATTTCTGCATGTAAATGGTCTGCAGAGTCACAAACCCTCAAAGTACATCCTGTAGCGAGTAAAACTCTAACACAGAAAAGACCTGTCTGTGCTGCCCCAGAACGCCTCGTTGGAGATTTCTCTTTTTCCATTTGTTTCTTCCGGGATCCGCATGACGTCATGCGGCTCCCGGAAGAAACAAATGGACCAATCCGCGGAGCTCCTCACACACCAGGATCCCTTGGCGTCACTATCAAACGGGGGACCTTTAGCGTACATTTCCAATTAACAGGGAGTCCCATTGACTTGCATAGAGCTCCCTGGTTGGTAATAGACGAGTTGGGATCGCCAGAACCATTCTCACAGCGTTTATCAACCTTTTTCTTACTCAATATCAAGCCACACTTATTGTTTTTACTTCGGCTGTGAGTGTTTGTGTGTGCTCAGGATGAGTTTTGCGCTGTCTCGCTGTATCACCGACCCGGAAACCACACCAGTAAGCCAGATCACTGAGCAGGGAGCCTCGCAACGTCCCGACCAATCAGAGCACACTGGGCTCCAACAAGCCGTTTAGGACAGAGAGTGAATACCGGTGAATACGTCATACTTTAGATGCTGTATGAGAAACCAATGTGAGTTTGGAAAATTGCACAATATAAATCTATGTTAGTATACCTCAACAATGGAATTATGATCAGTAGAAATGGCCATGACATGGGACCTTTAAAACTCTGTCAGAGTGTTTCTAGTATTGTCTATAGAGCATGTCATATTGATGGTATACTTCATAAGTGTTCAAAAAGATTGCAGCTTTTCTCCCACACATTACAGTTCATACAACATGTTTATTTAACTGGCTATAGATGAGAGCAACTCATCCGGGTACTTTCCCTCTATGTTAGGCCCCGCCCCTTTATGGGTGAAAACAGTTGCTGTCATTGGACTGATTGGGTCCCTTTGATAATGATCTCCGTGCTCTCTGTGGATGGCCTGATGCCACAGAGATGACCTTTTATCGTCCTTTTCTCTATGTAAAGGTGTACAAAAATGTGACTCTGGATCTTTTGTTGTTTGTTGGCAATACAAGACACAGCAGCTTTAAGGCATTATAAAACTATTTTTTCCGCTTGGCGCCAATTCTTAGTTTTAACCCGGAATGTGGGTGGGGCCGTCATTTCGCCAGGCAGTGACGTAGTGCTTCTCTCCTCTATTGGTTTTGCTTCATATAACAAACCTGGGATACAGTAGGGCTGCTCTCTTGTCCAGCTCCCATCATCTAGACAGGTGCGCTCCGTTGAGCCGTACAGTGAGAAGCCTTCATTGCAGGTGAAGCTCAGACAGCTGCCCTCCAGGTAATGTGTCCCATTCTTCTTCCCATTCCTAGGTGTGGGAAGCCAGCCACAAGACACCACTAGAAGGAACAATAACACATTAGAAAATAAATATCAAAACTGTATACTGTCCCAAATAGTAATAATCAAATGTTTTTGAAACGTATGAAAAACAAATACATTCACTTCATTTACAGAATATTTTTCTTATCTTATGACATTAGTATAGCTGAATTCCATACTAGACACAATCTATTACTGGTCAGGTTAGAGAGTGTACAGGCATTTTAAGGTATACCATTAGCATTTTTTATTTAAAGCAAGCAATAGCAAAGTTGTATGATACATTTGCATGTTGGCATCAGTGACGTGCAGAGTCAGATTTACAAATATTATATTCTGACCTTAATCGAAATATTCTGTTATTTTCAAAAGCTTTTTTAGTCTGATGTTTCGATTCATTTTAAACAGACCGTTCAACAAAAGGGTACCCACAATCTAAATATTGGATTGTTCTTTCTTAGTAAGATCCCATTTTCATTACAATTGGGGTCTTACCTTGACTTGAAGATGAAGTCCATGCTCTCCTTCTGGACAACAATCTCTATTACTTTTTTGTAAAAGTCCTCCTTATCTTCCTCTAGTTTCAAAAGTCTAGTTTGTTGTTCGCGTCTACCATCCTGCTACCGTCTCTACGTAGAATAACAGTAGCAACAAGGACCTGTGGGCTCACTTGCGCCCCCTTCAGTGCGGCAGAGGTTATGGCTGCCTCCCCTGGTGCTTTTTTCATTGCCGTTGTATGATGAGACCAGCGAGCCTAAATATCATATATACGTGAAATAAGTTATTTAGAGACTATGGATGGCGAGGATAAATGTAATAAAGGGATCTACAAACATTACATTGGTGACATACAGTGAGATGGTGCAGGCATGCGCTTAGTGCCCGCTTTCCAGCCAGTTTCTGTGGGGTGACGCATTCTGAGGTGAGGCAGAGCTCATCTGTGCCTCACCTCACCCCACAGTAACTGGCTTGAGCGCGCTCACAAAATAAGTGCCCGCGCTAAATTAGTGCCCGCGCTCGAGCAAGTTACTGTGGGCTTACGTGAGGCAGAGCTCGTCCCTGCCTCACTCCTCATCGCTACCCGTAGTTGTAGCGGAGCTCGGCAAATTTGCTGATTTTGACTATAAAAAGCGATTGGAATCATACATAAATCACACTTACAACACAGATCAGTGGAGACATGTTATTATTATTACTATTTAGTTTTTCTTTAGTTGTTTTTCCGTTACATTGTAGTATGGCCAGTCTATGAGTATGACAGGTGAGGCTCTGCCTCCCCTGACTGCACGTCGCTGGTTGGCATGTAATACACATGTTGTGCTGTACCTTGCTCCAGGGCTTCCGTAAGGGCCAGATGGCTTTGGTAGGCCCCGAGTGTGGCGTTTCCCATTCTCAAGCTCTGTGCGGTCAGGGTATCATATTTACAAAACTGGGCTCCTTCTCCCAAGCACATCGCCAACATGTCTGCCATCAGAGGGTCATCGGGTGTCTCGGGTAGAGAAAAGGCGGGAACAAAGGCAGTGTCATGACTTGGTGGGAAATAGTATCTATCCATAAGGTACTTTGAGTCATATGTGAAGAGGGAGGACGTCTTTTAAATGTTCCCTGTGGATAAAAGTAACAAAAAACTCAGTTCAGATACGCATCAATGTTGTCCATGTCCAGCCATCCACCCATCTTCTACCGCTTTAAAGTGAACACTGAGCAACTGAGCAAAATGCCGCATTGATCAATATGATTGATGTAACATATACAAGTCTTTCATGCTCACAGCCAGCTCCAAAGGTGAAGATTTCCTCAGGCGTGGCGTCGGCTGGGGAAAGGATCTCTCCGAGTCCGGTCAACAGGTTATCTGAGGGGTCAGAGTTCATGAGACCGAGGAGACCCTGAGTGTGGTTAGTAAACTCTGATGGAAGCAGGACGGTCACTGCCATGGCTCCTTCACGCACCCGAACCTCCACGCCAACTCCAGAGAGGAAGATTACTGTCACATTCTGAAGACTGGGGGTGAACACAAATACTCCTAGAAAAAAGAAAAAAAAAGGAGACATTTTGTTTTTACAAAATAAAATAGAGCATCACATTTTGTTACAACAATGGTCATTAGTGGAAAATCTCATCTCAAGAAGTGGCATTTCGAAACTTAATTAATACAAAGAAAAAATATCTTTCTGGTAACATAAGCAGGAAATATTTTTTGACAATGTGTTATTTAATGTCAATATGATATGCTGTATATAATATGCCGTGTCTATAATAAATAAAAAACTGCTGTATAATGGCTTTAATAGGGCTTATAGGTGATGGATAAATACAGAGTAATGAATATTCATAATGCCTTATATTTAAAACAATAATCAAAAACAAAAAGCATTTTATTGGACTTTTAGGGTCAAGTATAATAATACTAAATAATAGCTACCATTCACTCACATTTTTGCAAGGAACTTAGTTAACGTTTATTCCCACAGTTGTCAAATATACAAATATTTAAATGCATAATAATTGGTGGTCATTGATAGCTTTCATGGAAGTTAAATAGCATCTTTGGATCTGTAAGAACACACAAAACATAACATTTATTTTCACTTTACTTAAAGCAAACAATGACCACTTCAAATAAAAAAAAGTAACTTAATATCACATTAATATGCATTAGCACAGTGATTATAATGCATTATTTAAAAAAACTAAACAATAACACCTATGGGAATTATAATAAACTATGATCCTTGCAAAGTCAGCTAGAGACTAGCAATTATAAGGTATTATGATACTAAATATATTAGTCAATATAATGTTTTATAATCATGTTATAATCATTATGAATATCTTGATTGCTTATAACTGTAACTGTTTAATACAATAGGCAGAGTATAACGCATCATACATATGTTTATAATGCATTATAGGGTCACACAGAAAGTTTAACCACAATAAAGAATGGTATGAAGTTCTCACCGTGTAGGTCCATCCATCTCTGCTCGGTGAAAGGTAGGACCTTTTGGTTCCTCAGCACCTGAAGGTGGCCATCTGCTAGACGCACCTCGATGACATCAGAGGTATTTCCCTTCATAGCCACGGATGACAGCAATGTGGCTTTGGCCGAGGTACCTTGGTGGTCAATATAAACGTCACAATATCACAGATGTGCTACTATGTATGTTTGGAAAAATATCACTCGTCAGCGGCTTGAGCTTCAATATCAGGATGGTTATGTTGGGAAAATACTGAATGTACTCTTCCAAATATCAGAGGAGCACATGATAACAAAGGCCCTACGTAGCTGTGTACGTAACCGGATGTATGAATACCTAGAAGAGCATCAGGACTGTTTTAGGCATATGATAGCTATGTGACAACGATTAACATGATGATTCAGCCTCTATGGAGATAGGCATATGACTGTCATGTTTATTGCTTACGCAGGCCTTAGCTAATCTGAACTAAACATTGTATACTGCTTTGAACCGGTATTCTGCCTATTGTGAGTGTAACCCTCTCTTGTATTAAAGCATGTCAAGGACACTGTTCTGGGAACTATTTGTCCCACGCAGCTCTGTATGTGATGACTACTTCCATTCTTGCAAGGATAATAAATACATGTATCCTGATATTGAAGCTTAAGCCGGTGACGAGTGATATTTTAACAATGTACAACATATTCTGTATTACTGTGCATCTCTCTGCATATCAGATAATCTCAATGTTTGATTTTACTGATCTAATGAGGAGAACTAATATTAATTACATCTGCATCTTACATCTGATCATCTGCAGTCACTGGCTCATGGCTGTTGTGTAATGGCTTGGAGAACATTTCGAAAAATGAAGCCAACTTCTGTTTTTCTTTACCACTTCTGAACCCAAGAGATACTCAGCAAAAACAGGTGGGAACTAAGTTATATTCTGTCATTTGTCAGCGGCAACATGTTTCAATCACACGAGAAATACCTGACATCACTTGCCTGCAGAAGAAAATGAGTGTTAAAGAGTGATTGAGCTTTTAACTCTTTTTAAAGAGGCCCTATTATGCTTGTTGGGGATTTCTGGGCTCTGGTTTCAGACAGAGGGTGAAAAGAGCTGCAGCACAGGCAGCATGAGAAAAATAAAGACCTTTATGAACATTAAAGCATGGAAACATGTCACAGAAGAGGCACACCATACAATTATGAAACCTTAACATGAGCATAATTGGGCCCCTTCAAGAGGAGAGTGCAAAGAAAAAGGTCCAAGCAAAAGAAGACAAAAACAAGTCAAATTTAGAGGCAGGTAATCAATCTTGTGACTGGTAAAAAATAAAAAATCACTCAAATAATAAAAAAAGGTTTATCGTTAGTCCTGGAAACATTTTGATCCAAACAAAGCTGCTGCAGTAGTAGCATGTGGTTTAAAGAGTGGACACAGACGGGCCTTTCACATCAAATGTGCACTCACCATTCTTAAATTTCAGCGCCTCTGTTCTGGCCTGAACACTCAGCTCTCTGTCTGGAGAAGACACAAGGTAGTATTCTCCTTTGCCGTTGAAAGTGTAGCTGAGCCCGTCGAACGTTACGAAATGCGGATCCCCGAGGACAACACCTGCGAGGCGACGAGAAAGAAATGACCGATGCGTTTACAACAAATACTCACATACACGTATTTCTTTCACAGTACATCTCTCACATCAGTATGCGGTTTATTGTTGTCTTTATAGTCTCTGGAGAGCAGGAAGTCAATTGTGTGATCTAATATGTTTTCACATTGCAACTCTCAGCCGCAGTCTGTAATTCAGTTATTTTTCCTGAAAACTCCTCTGGTATTACTCTAGTGTCCATGTGCAGAGTATACTGTAGCAAGTGTGTGTCGCACGCAGTGGCAATTACATAGATACACTTTTTCTTGCTGTCGCGGTGCACTTCTTGCATCGAAAGCTTTACCCAAAATTCAGCAAACTGAAACCAGCAACCCCCTTTATTCATCAAGAAACAGATCATGTTTGATGCTAAGAAATAATATAATATCTATTGAAAAATTCCACACTTTCTTCCACGCAGGAGAAAAACGTTATATTTGTAATGCAGACTAAAACAATAAACCACAAGCCTTAAAGGGGAAATAGGAGAATTCACACATGTTGTTCCAAAGGTCAAGACAGCTCAAAGATGTTTGTGAACATGAACAACTCCCTTTTAAATCCTATGTGATCGAAGTATGGAGTGTGGAACTGCTCTATATTCAATAAATGGTTAAAGATGTGATAGATGACACAGCACCGTAGGAAATGGTCTTAGTATATTGGGAAACTATCTGTTACAACTACAACACAACAATAGCATAAAGCTTGTTTACAAAATAGAGGCTTTTCAGCCCCTTTGCAGTGGCTCCCTCTAGCTTTGAACAAAAATAACATCTATTTTTCTTTTTTGTTGCATAATGGACACTTTTTTGAAAGGTTCTCTATCGTCTCCAAGTTTGAGGTGATACTGTGAAACTGAAATAGTATTAGGAGTTGATCAGCTTATATATGCATCACGTCCTTCTACATCTATGTTCTGGCGCCTCACGGTGGTAGCTAATCCTCAATTTCAGATCTCCCGGCCTTGGAAAACTAACCATGATTTTTTTAAATTATTATTTATTCTACTGTTTCAACAATTAGACAATGTATACATCCAAGAAACAAACAAAATTAGAAGAACCAGGAGGGCAGAAAGCATATCTTATACAGATGTAGCCCTCCCGTTAATCATCCAGTTGCAGGATAAAGACAAAAGATACACACTAAATTCTCTATATATAGAATTTTGTTCATCTGTAGATATATAGACTCACACAGATAAATTCAACTCCAAAAAAAAAGAAAAGGCACAAATGAAATAGAGTTTAATTCTGCGTATTTAGATTCCTTTGCTTTGCATGCCAACAATAATGGCTTACCTTTAAGCTTGATATATTGTGAGAAATCAGCAACCCAAAATAAAAAAGGTAATCTTGAAAGACATTTCCAGGATAAGGACACAGCATTTTGCTGCTACTTATGTTAAACAGGTATGTCAATAGACTTTCAAAATGTTTCTTTATTTTCTATGCAACAAACTAGTTTTTGTATACATAGTATAACTCTATAAAACTTTAAAAGCTGTGTTTCAAAAATGTTTTACACCTCCAGACATAATTAATTTGGTGGCAAAGGGGGGACGATGGCTCCTTTGTTAATAAAGGTGGCTGACCCTAGACATTGTAGTTTCTAATTTAGGCACTGTAGCAAATGTAATTTCAGATTCAAAATAACTTTTTACTGGTTAAATAAGTCTGTGCTACTGTGCGTATATTGAGTTATAAAAACATGAAATCGACTTGATGTGACTTGTTAATCAAATCAAGTTTTATTTATATAGCACATTTATAAACGATTTTTGGTGGAGCCAAAGTGCTGTACATATAATAAAAATAGCCTACAGTAGAGACACTCTACAGCAAATACAACAGCACAGATTGTTCAGAATATCAGTATGATAAAAACGACACCCTCTGTCCTTAGACTCTCACATCGTACAAGGAAAAACTTCCGGAGAAAACCCACAGTTTAAGGGGGAAAATGGGAGAAACCTCAGGGAGAGCAACAGAGGTTAAGTGTCTCACCAGCTTTTGGGGGCTGGTAGCTGCGACAGCCGCTAGAAGGGCGATGTTTGAAGTAAATGTTGCAGTGGTCAGACCACAGGCAGCAGTAGTAGAAACTCATGACATCGTAAAGCCAGTGTGAGTACCCCGGCACCCGTGGGGGCTCCCTGTACGGAGGCGAGCCCCAGTCGTGAGCCCTGTCCGGGGTGCTGCCCCCGATCGAGTCTCCCGTCAGCACCAGAGCCCCTGTGCTGTCATAACAGCACTGCTGCCCCGATCCATGCGTAGGACTGGAAACATTTAAATAAAACCATGTCAAAAAGTTTGTAAAAATGTATCAATTTATTTTACATAAGATAAACACTCCTACCTGGCCTGAATGGCTCTGACGCAGTGGACGGAACCTGGGTGATAAGTGCACACACTGCCCCGCTCAATGTCACAACTATAATCAGTCTGAAATAACACAGTGAATAAAAACTGTCTCAGTAATACAATTATCATCAATCTAATATGATTTGCAAATATAAACATTAACATTCAAGAAACAACACTTATTGATCGGTTTTATTTCTGGTTAACAGAAGTCCAATAAAGTATTTTAATGCTGTTAGAGATTTGGAGGGATAACTGGTCCGCTTTTCAAATCTCCGCGCGTTCCTATGAAGCTGGTTATAATACAGGAAGGAATCCATATCTACAAAGTAACCGTTAACAATAATCTACTTTAATGGCAATATGACAATGCAATACAATCATTACAATACAACATGATATATTACAGTTATATTGCAATGCTTAAGGAGTAATGCCGGCTTACTCCTGCTCTAGTCCGCATACTACAGAGCTACTTTCACCCGAGGGCAGCATGTGAAGAAGAGGCCGAACGCCAGGGATCCCCCGGATATATACCAGAGTAAGAAGGAGGCGTTTGGTGTTAGGTCAGCTGGTCATCTTTTCAGGTCATCTCATTGGGAGACGCAACTCTGGCCAGCAGGAAACCAAACAGGCTCACTTTACAACAAAAGGTCTCAAGGCCTGCATACCTACACCTCCCCCACAGAGCCATAAAACCCTGTTTACTCCAACCAGCCCAGAATGTTTATAGCCATTTGTAGTCCTTACATTTATGAAAGGATAAAACAGAGAAATCAATATAAAACACAAACACAGGTATTGTTTGAACAGTATTCACTTAACTGCTACTATTGATAAGCACCAGAGAAACCCAAGAGACCTCTCTTAACCTCACAAACACTGCAGCTAGATCTAAGTTGAATGCAAATCAGGACATGCTCTCACCTTCCCCCATCTTCCTTTGTCCTCAAAAACACATGTCAACAGGCCCCAAATGCAGCTCACAGTTTTACCCAAATTATTCTCATTTTAAGCTTATCCATAGTTTGCTAACATGAATAAATACAAATATAACTCTACAAATCCCCCTTTTTATCTCCTTCTCCAGAGATAAACTTAGACAAGGCATTTTGAAATATACCCACGGTCATTCTTTTCTACTGTGTCCGTAAATCCATCCGAAGCTGGTATTCAGAGTACTTGAAACCTTCATGGAGACCGAACACCACTTTCCATGGCAGTGAAGGAACCATGAGGGGGTAGCTGAGTGCTAGAATCATCAGCCCCCCCCCCCCGAGGAATAGCCCACAAGGACAGCTAATAGGGAGGGGGAGATGCAGCTTTCCCTTCACGGGTAGAACTGATCAGAGCAAAGTAGACTCCTCTGCTGCGCCGTCCCGGCTTGCCGTGTCTTTGTCTCCCCAAATCCGCTGACAGCAGCTTCTGGGCTGCCTGCTAGAGAGATGTCTTCCTCCTCCTCGTCCCGCTGATGGCGGCTTCCGGGTCGATGCTGTAGAGATGTCTCCAGGGTCCTCCTTCTCCGGCCCGCTGATGATGCCTCCCGGGTCGTCTGCTGTAAGGATGCCTCCAGGGTCCTGCTCCTCCAGTCTGCTGCTTCCGAGTAGTCCACGTCTGCCAGGGCCACGTCCGTCCTGATGTCGTCCCCTGGTCCTAGCAGGTGGTTTCCCCGCCGCACACTGGCTCCCGTGGTACGAGCTGTCCCCCTTTTCTCCCAGGCAGACGGCATAAGAGGTCCGCTGGGTCACTCGGTCGGGGTCGGAGAGCCTGGGGTTGAGCCACTTTGTCCTCGGGCTTCTCGGGTCCCCCTTTTGGCGCCGGTGACCTGTGTGGAGAAATCTGATACAACTCCCTCAAGCCTACGCTCAGCTGTTTTGACCCACTTGGAGCCTCTTGTTGGGGTGTCTTGAAACAACAGCCGTCTGTGAACAGGTTTTCCAAATTAATTGTAGACCTCCTATCTGCCAGTGCAGCTTCAGAATCTTAATACTTGGACTGTGCCAACTAAATAAGAACCTCAACATCTTTAGGTAAACTAAATAACATATTTCAATAGCTCTGAATTTCTGACAAGCATCTGTGTTTATTTTTAAATGAAATCCTATTTAAAATCCAAATCTAATATGAACTGCTAATGTTTCTGGTAAAGAAACACACTAATGTTATGGATTCAAAAACAACCAAAATCACGATGCTAACAAAGTGAATGATTTCCTGGTGATACTGCTTCTACCTGTCAGTGCTTAGATACTATCACGCTGAAAAAATGAATACAGAATTCCAACAAACTGTCATCAAATGTCTTTCTATTATAAATTTAGATGAAATGTATATCCCCATAATGACCTAAACAATAAAGTCTATGGCTCTTACTTCTTTACCAGGCTAGTTACAGGATGTTGTCTAAATTAAATTCTGTCTCAATACACTACTATGTTTTAGCTTTAACTGTAATATGTTCTTTCTACATTTCAAACCTCAGTTGCTCTAATGTCTGTTAAAATATTACAAAATTGTTTCATTATCACAGGTCAACTTCTTCGGTTTCACAGTAGCCCCTTGGCCACTGCTTCTTTGTTACCTGCTATAATTCAAATCAATATTTAGAAACATCTCAACCTTCATCAAACAGTATCTTATCCCCAGATATGGAGCAGGTTAATTACATTCAATGCTCAATCCTTAAAAAATGTAAATTGTGAATTTTACAGCCATGTTGACATTTATACATTATACTTACTCACTCCCCCTTTTTACACATGAAATCATGTGTAACAAAAGCCTGTAATGGGAGGGGAACAAAAACTGTCAGGTAATTGGTTAGGAACATAACGAACATTATTATCATTATTTCCACAGTGAACACTTCAGTGAAAAGAAGTGTTCCTCTCCGTCCTTCAGGCCTAAAAGAAACAGAATCTTCAGCTTTTACATTTGCAAACCGCCAACTCATGTGAGAGGAAAATATCACATGTGCGGTTTCCCCTTTTTGTGGAATTTTTAGGAAACCTCTCGTTTCCCTTGGAGCTCCAAAATAATATGTTAGTCCAAAAACATGCTTGGTTAGTTATTGTTTTAGAATCATGCAGTTACACTGATCACATGCCGGCATTCATTCACACTCACACTGTCTGGTTGTCATGTCAAGTTTGGTCAGGTTCACCCCAGAGTCAGTCATCCACAGTGCCTTGTCAAGTTACACTGTCGGTCAGGGTCAAAGGTCAGTTGGTCTCCGTCTTTTTTGGCCATGTGTCTTGCTCTGCAGAGACTTTGACATTTCAGCATAGGCCAGTATCCTTTGTCTACAAAAATATGTCACGATTTCAACTATAATTTTCAAGATGATTCTCACTTGTCATTGGGACTTCCGCCTCCCACTTTTCCTGAAACTTGGTACAAAACTCACTTCCTTCGAGTACCACTACTAATTAAAATGTCTAATGATCTATTTCAGAAACTTGTGTACAATAACTATTATCTTGAGTCAAAACATTACTAGGATCTGTGTCGCTCTGCATTTCATAGCTCATTATAATTCTGGTCTACTTAAAAAACGATGTTAAACTCTTTAGCAGTGTGTGGAACCCTGGGTGTCCGAACATGCAACAATTACTCCGTCCTTTATCAAGGATTTAAAACCGAAGTCTGGTAATAACTATGCCACAATGGTGAAATCAACACTTTAGATTGGAATTTAATATGTGGCTTGGCACTAGCCATTAATACAAACAAAGATTTGTCCTATAGAGTGGTTCCTAAAACTATCCTTATAATGGTGATCAATATTGTAACCAATGAGATCACTACTTTATTCACACGTGAATAAAAATGTCTTAAAGAATGATTTGTTAACATGATGAAAATATTGAAGAATATGGTTATACTCTGTCAGTGTGTTTTAGGATGATTATCATCTTACTTTAATAGTTTCCTCTTTACTGCTATTTTTAATTTATCAAATGATTAATAAATCTTTCTGTCTTTATGAAGTTAATTCAAGTTATTTAAATGTGCGTTTCGTGAATAAGTGTGTTTATGTGTAACTCACTCATTCCCGTTCTCCTTTCCTCCTCCCCTGGTTTTCTCAAGCCGTGACCCCGGCCTCCTCACTTCTAATCGACCATGCCAACTCCTCTGATTCTGTCTTCTCTTCAGTCCATCAGCTGTTGAATCCATCCGCTGTAACTTTTGTAGGCAGCCATTGGCCCAGTCACATCTGCAGCCCCATCATGCCACTGTTGTTGCACTCCTCCTTTACAGTCTCTCTGCTGTTTTTATGGAGGGCGGATTCTGCTCTCATGTCCTGTCTGAGGGGCTGATGAGAGTATCTCTCTGTATGTCAGCATGCTGGTTTGGTTCTGGATGCCACAGGTGGAGATAGTTCTGGCTGCAGTCTTGATGTAGTCTTGTTGTTGTTGTTGGTTCAGCTCTGGTTCTCTGTCTGTACGATGGAGAAGGAGGAGTCTCCTGTTGGGTTAGGTCTCGTTGTCTGCTTGGAGGGTCGGGATCAAAGCCTTTCTAACTCAGAGGGGGAGTCCAGGTCCCGGTACACATTACCTATAAGAAGTCTAGCACACTGATGTTAAATAAATCCAACCCTTTCCACTCTGTCTCTTTCTAATCATACTATCTGTCTTAGTTGTTAAATGCCATCTAAACAACATAATTAATGTCTACTTATGATATTACAAAAACTAACTCCAAAATTGTTTCATCCATTGTTACATATTTACCCAACACAACTCTGAAATACTTACATGTTTCCAGCATCACATATTCCACACACTATGAAAGAACATCTCCATATCTTCTCTCATTTTAAATCCCACTGTTACTTCGAACAATAGTAAACCTGCAGAGCACACCAATCGGATCACAGTAATGAAATTTGAATCAAGTGTAGGCCTATGTCTTCTTTCTGAACATTTATTTATATTGTCTACATTTGCAAACAGTTCGAGTGTAAAATGTGTTTTGCACAATGTATTTACACTCTACAGATTCTTGAGTTTACTCATCTCCTGGTGCTGTCGTTGTAAAAAATGTTCAATCCCTTATTGTTTTGTACCAGTTTACCAAACAATACCGGCCAGCAATGTAATGATTAAACTCTAAGCTCGCATAAGTTTCAAGGGTGTGATACCCCCTTTCAGCCACTAGATGGCAGCAGCAGAAGTTTCAAGGGTGTGATACCCCCTTTCAGCCACTAGATGGCAGCAGCAGAAGTTTCCAGACAAAGGGAAACGCTCTACCTTGGTTTAATATATAACAGACCTCTGGCTTTAAGCTTTTAGCATTGGTCTGTTATTTAAACCCCAGTTTTAAACGGCGACTCGATCTGATATATCGAGTTTTCAGGTTTTGCCGTGCAGGATTCAAACCTCGCATTCACACAAACTGCACCATTTCTACGCCACTCAGGAATATTCACCTGCAGATCCGCGCCAAACTGCTCTATTTACGTCACGCAGGACTTCCGTCTACCTGTCGATCCACGTTTACGTTTTGTATATAACTTTCCTAACATAGTAAAATATGCATTGTATATTCCATTTAAACTATAAAAACACTGTGAAACGCCTACAGACAATCCTAAAGTTTTAGCGTATCCAATTACAGACAGGCGACTTTCATCGTCTGCTTACCTTATTTGCAAAGTTGCAGAGTCCTGCTGATTGTCTGAGATGTTTGAAAGCGTCTGAATTCTTCCTCCGCTTCGTTATCTCTAGACGTCGGGGTCACCATTTTGTTAGAGATTTGGAGGGATAACTGGTCCGCTTTTCAAATCTCCGCGCGTTCCTATGAAGCTGGTTATAATACAGGAAGGAATCCATATCTACAAAGTAACCGTTAACAATAATCTACTTTAATGGCAATATGACAATGCAATACAATCATTACAATACAACATGATATATTACAGTTATATTGCAATGCTTAAGGAGTAATGCCGGCTTACTCCTGCTCTAGTCCGCATACTACAGAGCTACTTTCACCCGAGGGCAGCATGTGAAGAAGAGGCCGAACGCCAGGGATCCCCCGGATATATACCAGAGTAAGAAGGAGGCGTTTGGTGTTAGGTCAGCTGGTCATCTTTTCAGGTCATCTCATTGGGAGACGCAACTCTGGCCAGCAGGAAACCAAACAGGCTCACTTTACAACAAAAGGTCTCAAGGCCTGCATACCTACACCTCCCCCACAGAGCCATAAAACCCTGTTTACTCCAACCAGCCCAGAATGTTTATAGCCATTTGTAGTCCTTACATTTATGAAAGGATAAAACAGAGAAATCAATATAAAACACAAACACAGGTATTGTTTGAACAGTATTCACTTAACTGCTACTATTGATAAGCACCAGAGAAACCCAAGAGACCTCTCTTAACCTCACAAACACTGCAGCTAGATCTAAGTTGAATGCAAATCAGGACATGCTCTCCCCTTCCCCCATCTTCCTTTGTCCTCAAAAACACATGTCAACAGGCCCCAAATGCAGCTCACAGTTTTACCCAAATTATTCTCATTTTAAGCTTATCCATAGTTTGCTAACATGAATAAATACAAATATAACTCTACAATGCGGATCACATTTAATCATTGAATACAAAGCAAGTTCCCTAAATGAGTCCTGACAGTCTTTGGTTTCTGGGATGAATGAATGACTTCAAATAATTTGTACTATGCAATTGAATCACTGCAGTTCTTTTGTTTACTTGCTGAAATCCAGGCTACCTCTTCATGCTGACTGGTCACAATGTGGCTGTCATCATATGTATAGTTCTGTTTTGTTTATGAATTTGCTTGCAATATATGCCATTAAAACATAATTGATATTCTGTCTTGTCTGGCTTTCAAAATATTTGACTCTGATGAGCTAACTGGTACTCTGCTTAGAACAAAGAAGTCTGTGCTTATTGCATCACACAATATTTGTGTCTTCTCCACTGTCAGAATGTTAATATTAATGCTAAAACACACTGCTATTAACACCATTTGGAAAACGCTTACGTTTAATTAGCACGTTATATATATTAAAACATCAACTATACTTGTAAGACACTGTTATAGGTTCTTGAATTAAGCTTAAGATTGTCATTTAGTTAAGGTACACATATTTCTCTGCCATAGGACACACTTAATATATTGATACTACTACTAGAGTTATTTATACTAATCAACTGAAAAAATATAATTATAAATCTTTAAAAATATTTTTTTTTAATTGGTAATATAAAAGTACCGGAGTTGATCAAAGTGCACCAGAGATGGCAAAAGTACACACATCCTTTACTCAAGTATAAGTACAGATACTCGTGTTTAAAAATACTCTAGTAAAAGTAGAAGTTCTGACTAAACTTCTTTACTCAAAGTAAAAGTAAAGAAGTATGGGCTTTGAAATGTACTTAATTAAAAAGTACCCATAACTACCATCTGTTTTAAAGAGAAACTGACCTCACTTTATATTAATAGAACAATAATGTCATTGTGAGCTAATGAATGTTTCCATGCTGAACAACGGCAACATGACAACGTTTCCATTGGTCCCTCTTCTTTAGAGAAGACCAGGAAATGATGGATACACGGATCGTGTTCAAATCAATAGGCACGCAATGACTCTAAATAATAATGATCACGCCACCAAACACACATTCAGACTAAAGTAACCAGCCTGTTTTGAAAATGTAAGAAGTAGAAAGTACAAGTATTTGTGTTAAAAATGTAAGAAGGATTAAGTACAGGTATTTGTGTTAAAAATGTAAGAAGTAAAAGTAAAAAGTCGTCAGAAAAACATAAGTAGTGGAGTAAAGTACTGATACCAGAAAAATGTACTTAAGTACATTGACAAAGTATTTGTACTCCACTACTTCCCACCTCTGACGTGCACTCACATGAAACCTGCCTGTGTCAGCGCGGGCCTGTGCCAGAGTGCAGGGGCAGGTAATGAGTTCCTCCAGGAAGTTGGGCAGCTTGTTCTCCAGGACGTCCCACTGCAGACACTGGCTCCTGGCCCAGGCTGCAGACTCATCTCTGAAAGCCTGCTCCAGGTGCCAGGCTAACACATGCCCACCGCTCCAGAGCCCCTCTACATCCCTGCGTATCAACAAACACCATTTTAAGAATATTTGACTTTAATTTTATATTTCAAAGGGAAATAACAGAGTTTAAGCCAGAGCTGAAATTCATTCTGTGGTGGTTAATTGGTCTAATAATCTATTTATCATACTGTCAATCAAATGTCAGGAAAAATTGCACAAAATAAATATACTAACACAATTTCAAAAGCCTGGGGTGACAATACTTAAGTTATTTAACAAGTAGAAAAAGCTTAAAATACCATTATCTTCCTAAGTTTGTTTCTTAAATGTGTCCTTGAGAAATGTTCTATGAAATATCCGCAGGGTCGTGTTGAAAAGAAAGCTTGAGAGAATTAAGTAAATCAGGACAGCCTAAAGTCAGTGGTTACAAATGTTTTAATAGCGTTGATGCCAGTTTAGTGTTTATTTATTTTTAAAAGATCATAAGGCGTTGTAAATTAATTAAAACTTGTATTATATTATTAATATATATATTAAAATAGGCAGTACTACTGTCGATCAGAAAATGTTTACTTACTGTATGTGAGATATTTCTAAGGATGAGGGATGTGTGTTATGGATACCTTGCTCCGTGCGTAGATTAACCAACAAATCCCAATATAGAAAGATTGGTGAATGTCAGAATATTTGTAAAATTTGGTAAGTGGGTTTTAAGGAGACATTTCTTTCTTAAGGGGCCATATTATGCTCATTTTCAGGTTTCATATTTGTATTTTGTGCCTCTCCTGGACATGTTTACATGCTTTAATGTTCAAAAAGACCTTTATTTTTTATCATACTGCCTGTTCTGAAGCACCTCTTTTCACCCTCTGTCTGAAACCATAGCCCAGTCTGCTCTGATTGGTTAGCTTTTCAGCTCTGTTGAGATTGGTCAACCGCTTAGAGATGTCCCACCCCCTTAGACTATCACAAACAACTTGTTGGGATGCTAGCCAATAGAAGCATTAGTGTTACATAGTGATGTGACTATGTTATGGAAGTAAACAAAAGAGTCCAATTTGCATTTCAGGCATGGGGAGATGTCTTGGAGAGAAACTGGGAACTTTTGGATTTTAGTCTTTGCATACCATTTACATGCACTAAAACCACAAGAAGCATAATAGGGACTTTTATGAATAAAGTCCAATGCTGTCCCTGTAGTTCTTTATTGTCATACTGATATTCTGTACAAACTGTGAAGTCCACTGAGACAAATGTAACATTTGTGATATTGGGCTATATAAATAAACATTGATTGATTGATTGACTGACTGATTGATTTAAGATTGTATTAAGCTTTAAAATAGGCAGTACTACTGTCGATCAGACATTTTTTACTTATGTGAGATATTTCTAAGGATGAGGGATATGTGTTATGGATACCTTGCTCCATCCGACTTAGAACTAGCAGTGATGCGAATGTTTCCCAACTTCCAGTCGGAGTAGTCCTCTGAGGGCTCGGGGACGAAGCTGAAGGCACCAGTGTTGGGCAGATTCCTTCCGAGGGAGTACAGGTAGCTCAGCTCGGCCTGCAGAGAGGATGATCCGTTCACCCCCACCTCAGTGCTCCTGCTGAACTCTCTGTAACCCCACAGCTCTATGTTGACCGTCTCTGCACCAATCAAAGAGCTGTTCCATGTCATCTTTAGCCGTCCAGACACGTTTGGTGTGCCGTAGTACTGCCACTGTGTTGCATTCACCAGGATGACTTCAAAGGCAGGGTCAGCCTTACTGGGGTGGACTAACAGTAAAAACCAGAAAAGATTTAGGGGATCACACAGGTTTGCTCTGCCAAGAGTTGTGCAGATTCAACATAAAACATGTCGGACAACGATAACACACATGAGAAAATAACTGCATTGAGAAGCTACTTTTGCTTAATAAAAAGTATTGATCAAGTGGTTGCATAAATGGTTTGTCCGTTCAGCTTTTCATAGCGGAACCACCTTTTCAGAACATTTATTTCTTTATTTGAAATGCCACCTTATAAGCTTTACCTGAAATGATACATTCAGAGGAGGTATTTCTTAAAATGTTCATTTTAAATAATGTTTCCTGATACTCACTCATGTATAATGGAATTGACATGACACAAGTCAATTCAGAAGTGGAAAAAATATATATATTCTAGAAACACACCTGACAAGAACTCTCCAGATCTGTCAAAATGTATCCCGTCAATTGAGACAGTAAATGGTATCCAACCTGTCTCGTACAATAAAGGAGAGATACAGTAGCCGTGGCCTTCATCATCAATAAATCCTTCTCGTTCAATTTCACCCTTGAACCTTCAAATGAAAAAGGCACATTTGGTTTTATTTGTTTATGGCATGTTACGTTACATACTACTCGGCCTTCAATACAATTTGTATTCTGTAAACACTCCGACATTCTAGAGTAGTAGAATAACCTTTCAAAATACCTTCATTCAACATTTAATGACAGTCAATAAATATTATGTCTTTCTCAGGATGAAATGTGCAGCTTTTATCACTCCTGAAATAAAGGATAAACTATTTTATATATTAGACTTGCATTTAAACCGCATTATCTGAAAAATCTAATTTGTTAATCCAAAGTAATTGTGATATTTTGAATCTTTTTTCATCTGCTTTTATAAACAGGGTTATCATTATTGTAATTATTGTATTTATATTATTATTATTATTGATATAAAAATAACCCATGTGTGCCACTTCTTTAATGAAAGCGACTCTGCTGATCGACAAATACGTTTTTGCAAAATAACTAATTTTTGCTTTTTTTACAACTCCAACAAATTACTTATTACACTGAAAAGATATATGATCTTAAATTATATGTTATTTTACAGTAAGCAACGTTTTTTCGATTTTCTCAGGATTACTTTTCTGAAAAATATTGGAATTCACACACAAATATCAGTAACGAATACTTAATTGGATAGTAAGTAGCCTTGCACAGAACAAAGTCTAATGAAAAACACATGGACTTTGTCAAAAAAACTCATATGATCTGTATATAGTGTACATATTTTCACTGTGAGAACCTAATCAGATGATGAGTACTAGATTAAGATCATGAATACGTCAGCCGTGGTTGTAGACACAAACCTGCAGAGAAGTCGCCCACCAGGATGAAGGGCCACGCCGAGGATCCTGAGAGCTCTACCGCCTAGCATGGCGCTGGAGTGAGGCGTCACCTGGACACACGACTGGTTGTAATCTGCACAACAATTCAGCAAAGACACACAGGTTGCATGACAGGAGCATTTCTCCAACACGTCTCCACACTGTCCCCTGCATGTTTGATCTAGTGAAAAACATACAAAACATTTTAAATAAAAACAATGGTGAAGAAAGTATTCAGATTAGTTATTAAGGAAACAATGCCACTGTGTAAAAAGGCTAAATAAGTCCTGCTATACATTTACAAAAGAAAAGTACATATGTATCCCATTTGAGTATACATGATATTGTTGAATTATAATTATGGATGTTATTAATGTGTTCATCACAATGTTGCAGCTGGTGGGGCTACATTTTTAAATAGTACACACACACATATTTATTTATGAATGTATGTATGTTAATGGAGTGAATTGAAAATACGTCTGAATATTAAAGGACATTTTGTATACGAAATAGAACATCGAAATATTCAGGTTGTTGCATCTAGTGAAAATGCACAATGCAAATAAGTTATAAAACGCCCATTTAATTTAATCTATTCAAAGGGAAAAATAATAAGGGGCGATTTTATATTTGAACAGCAGGTCAGCAGCTAGCTCATGTTTATAAATACTTTGAAAAGTTACTTACCAGCTGTTTTAGATGAGAAAAGGAGAAAGATTCCACAGAGAACAATGTTCTCTTTTAAATGCCCTCTCGTGTGCATGGTAAAGAACAACATAACACTGCGCGAACACATGGAACACACACATCTGCCCTACACCACGCTTTGTGGGAAACTACCATTGAGTTGTATCTGAGTGTCAAAGGTCATTTAAATAGCAAACAGACTTTCCAATGACAGTTATGAAGTTATAAATGAACAGACGTTGGACAGTAAAATAAAGGTCTTACACAAACACTATTTACAGTGTATGCTTTACAAAACGCACACTGTCTTGTTTATGCAGTTGTTTTCTAAGACATGTTTGCTAGTATTGTAAATGTTGTTAAAATCCTGGGATAATTCACGTGTAAATTCTCGCGAGACCTTACGGGATTTTAGCATTTCGCGCATGTGCAGTTCATGACACTCCACATCTCCCAGTAAAGAATGAATGATATGGAGGAGGGGGATTGTCAAATTGAATCAAAAACAATTTCTTGTTATGATTAATCCCTTCTGGATAATTTTCGCAACGTTTGACGTGACAAGCAGCACAGTGGAGGAATAGTATGAGATGGGAATGAGGTATTTCTTATTCAACTAGCAAGCTAGCTGACGTTAGCTATAGGCTCACATAGCCAGCAGCATCAGTACTGTAGTTCATAATAGGCTAACAAAACACAGAAAAATGTACTTTCTCTACACAATTATCGCGTCTTTAGCCGTTTTCTTCATTTTGAAATGGTTGAAAAAGAGGAGATATTGCACTGACCTAAGAAGACTTGATGGCAAAACAATTCTCATTACAGGTAAATTGACATGTCTTGTTCATTGCAACGCATCCCTTAGTTATTTCGTGTAGTAATAGAATGTACTGTATGTGTAGCTCAGTGTGGATTCAATTGCTAATGATTATACCAAACATCCCTGCCTGTTGTTGCCTAATATAATCATAACAACCTGCTTATTTAGTTAATGTTACTGCTTCCATTGTATTCCACACATTCATTTTATATTTGTGTCTATTCAAGGTGGGAATTCTGGCATTGGCAAGGAGACAGCCATTGCATTGGCCATGAGAGGTGCTCGGGTCATCATCGCTTGCAGAGACCCGGACAAGGCTGAGAAGGCTGTGAGGGAGATCAAGTTGAAGAGTCACAGCCTTAACGTCCTCCACATGGAGCTGGACCTGGCCAACCTGAGCTCTGTGAGGGAGTTCTGTAAGAGCTTCCTGCAGAGAGAGAAGAAGCTTGACATCCTGGTCAATAATGCAGGTCAGGCAGTCCACCACAATTCTTAATACAGGACTGATGCCACCAAAGAAAGAGGCACAAATGTTATTCTTTAAAGTGATGACTTAGAAGTTTGTTTGGTCGCATGTTAGAGTTGACCTGCTAATATTACAGTAAAGATTTGTTGGCTTTTTTCTTGTCGTGTGTCCAGGCATTAAGGTTGCTGTCGTGTACAGATTGTGCAGCAACAGGAGCTAAAAGCCATTGTTGTGACTTCTTTCTTCACTCTCTGTGGCGCTTCCTCAGGCATGCCCGGTGTCCTCGAGTGGACAGACAACAACTTCAGCATGTGTTTTGGCGTCAACCACTTGGGTCACTTCCTGCTAACCAACCTGCTTCTGCCTCGCCTGAAGGAATGTGCCCCCAGCCGGGTGATCACCCTCACATGCTCCAGCTACAAATACCAGAAACTGGACTTCCAGGACCTCAACTACAACCAGCTGCCCTTCTTCACCTACTGCCGCAGCAAGCTGGCTAACATCTACTTCAGTCAGGAAGTGGCCCGCGTCACTGAAGGGAAAGGAGTGACCTCCTATGCTGTGCACCCCGGTAAGAGGGCCTGTTTTGATGCTGCTCTTGTCCTGCACTGGTGTCCAACTGGGTGTTTATTGCATATTCTGTCCACCTGCTTACAGAACAATACAGGTTACTGTCAACGGAAGTTTAATGTAGCACAATGTGATGCTAAATTCATAGATTTTTTTTTCCTGACATATTATAGAGAAACAAATGATCAATTGTAGTGAAGTTACAGCTTTTTATCTTTTATTAAAATTGAGTATTTTTTTTACTTTCAGTTTAAAAAAGACAATTGATATATCCATGTATTATATTATACATTTATTTACAATCCACATATTTTTACATTTAGGGGTGGGCTATAAAGCAAAAAAAAAAACTATTAAAACTGTGTATTAAACATGACTGGACAGTTTACATTAAAATAGCTCTTATTGTTCATATTAGTGTTTGTATCACACCATCTGGTTACAATGGTTGAAAATCAATGAGCAGGGCTTCTTCATGACAGTATTGTACACAGGAAATGAATGAACCAAAACAGACTTTGCTATATTATTTTATTGATTAAACATTCTCAATTGACTTTATCACAACCCTATCACAAGATATACTTAAAACCTGATTTATAATTACTCATTACTAAGATTATAATCATATTGCCAGCCCAAAGACAGTCTGTGTATTCCTGATGCTTAACATTTCTCCTCACACCTGTGTTGCTCCAGGTTTCGTCCAAAGTGGCTGGACGTGCCACTACTCCATCCTGTTCCGGATGCTGGTGCAGGTGATCATGTGGATGTTTTTCGTGCCATGTGAGATCGGAGCTCAGACTGTCATCTACTGTGCTGTGTCAGATGAAGCAGCCAAACACAGCGGGGGTTACTTCATCGACTGCAGACCAGCTACTCTGCGTCCTTTCGCAAGAGACGCTGCTGTGGCAAAGAAACTGTGGGAGGCCAGTGAGAGACTGGTGAACCTGGCCTGATGGGAAGCTGGGGGACTGATTCTGAGAGATATTTATGTTCACATACTTATTTTTATTAATTTTTTCCATTGATATGTTTGCTATGTTTTTCCATTGATATGTTTGTGTGCAATGTATTCAGGGAGGTTTGTGAGTTATTTCATAAACAAACGGTTCACCCTGGTCATTGACATGTTTGTATAAGGCCGAACAAATCTTGTTCTTTTGTGTGCTTGTGAATTTCAAAAGGAACTGTTTTGCCATTGTCCATAGTTAATCGCGATTAATCGCACATTTTTTATCTGTTCTAAATGTACGTTAGAGGAATATTTTTCAAGTTTTTAATACTCTTATCAACATATGAGTGGACAAATATGCTTTATGCTAATGTTTATTATCATTTGAACAATGACAAATATTCTCATGAATATTAAACACAACAACCTCTGAACATTACAAATATTCGCCTCAATTCAACCTGGAACCTCTCTCATACAATACTGTGTGTGTGTGTGTGTGTGTGTGTGTGTGTGTGTGTGTGTGTGTGTGTGTGTGTGAGTGAGTGAGTGAGTGAGTGAGTGAGTGAGTGAGTGAGTGAGTGAGTGAGAGAGAGAGAGTGTGAGAGATCGTTGGAGCTATGTGCAACTCAAGGCATATGCTCGAACGGGAGCTGCCTGGACGCTGCGATCATGTTGCACTATCCGAGCTGAGTGTGCTGACTTTTCGTACTGTCTGGCTCCTGCATAAAGTCAAGTGCTCGGCGCAGTTGTCGGCGAAATGTCGCTCCTCTGTTTTCATTGAAACAGCTCCTTATATCCAGTACTCGAGTTGAGGGGGGGATGGCATCCCCCCTGAAATAAAAACGGTCAAAATCATCCCCCTTCTAAAACTGCCATTCCCCCTTTCCATCCCTTATGTAATTTTATCAATGAACGTGGCACTGGTATTACTGCTATTTCAACATTAATTTTGCGCATTTTGAGTAAAATACTGTGGGTGAGGGAGCACGCACACATGCAATGACATTTTTACCAAGTCACTGACGCTATACTATGCGAGTGCCCTAGAGGGCGCCAGAGCGCCGTGATGCGCTTGTTTGATCGATGCCAGAAGCGCAGGTAACGGTCATCACAATGGCCAAGCAACCAGGAGGACAACGCGATCTGAGGGACTTCATATTTAAAAATACTAAAAATAACATTTCAGTTAAGTCAAGAGTCAGTAATCTTAGTCATTACTCACTATTTAGTCACCAAAGGTGGAATCAATGGACATAAGCAGCAATAACAAC
The DNA here is from genome assembly GCF_902827175.1 of Gymnodraco acuticeps. Classification (NCBI taxonomy): domain Eukaryota; kingdom Metazoa; phylum Chordata; class Actinopteri; order Perciformes; family Bathydraconidae; genus Gymnodraco; species Gymnodraco acuticeps. Next base: position 4,196,813 of record NW_022990440.1, read on the forward strand.
TTAGTTTGGAGTTTAGCTACGTTTTTCTCTCGTGTTAGCTAGCTGGTAAGACTCAAAACTGTTGATGAAATGATCCCACCAGCACCAGAAGAGCTGAAACCCCTCCTTCAAGCAGTGAACACTCTGGTCATCTCCACAGCTGAGTGTGAACGTGGGTTTAGTCAGATGAACATTTTAACCACAACTAGAAGCTCCATAGAGGTAAAAAGCATGTCAGCCTTGCTTTTCATCAAGTGTGTTGGCCCTCCACTGAACAAGTTCAGACCAGAGGTATACGTCAAGACTTGGCTTCAAAGCCATTGCTTAGCTAACAATCCGAAAGCAAGAGCCAGAAAATTGAGACCAAAAAACATGATTATGAAAATCTTTGGAAACTTCTATGAGATGGGGGAGAGTGGAGTAGGCAGCCATTGACAACATTGGTCCTATTTTGTATTATCTGTATAATCTTTTAATATATTTTCATATTTTGTAAACAATTTCAATTTGCACTTAATGCCCTGTTAAAAAAAAGTAACATTGGGAATGTTAACATAACATATTTGTATTTGAAATGCAATAAAATGATGACGGATCAATTTTTTTCTAATTTTTTTCCTCACATTTTTCATGAAGAATTTACATAATGATTTAATTAATTACGATACAAATGTAACCCTTTAGATACCAGTTTTGATCGTATACCAGTAACTGCTTTTTTGAAAAAATACACTATAATTCAATATTCTAAAATCAATTTTGACTTTATTATTAGTATAATCAGTTGATCCATCTGAATAATAAATGAGGGACTGTTAACCTACAAGATTTGTACCATATACTTCCATTATAACCACATTTTTGTATTCCCTCCCCCCCTTTAAATTAAAGTGAAAAAAAGATTTTGCACTAATTGTCCTCTGCATTTGACCCTAAATGTTAGTGGTGCCATGGCAGCCCGGGGACCGACTCTAATTCTGAGGTGCCTTGGTCAAGAGCAATGAAAGGAGTATCTGAACATCCATAACATGCATGTTGTTTTAGGAGTATAATAATTATCTTTATGCTGGTTGGTCTCCCACCCTCGGCGGGTTATCAGCACAAATTATGTCCCCATGTGATAAAATCCACCATCCCCCCTGATTTTTTTTTACAACTTGAGTACTGCTTAAATCCGTTAGCGCAGCTAACTAGCATTGATTGATTGATTGAAAAGTGTATTAACAGCTTGTATATTGGGTACAGTACAGTACAGCTCAAAACATACAATTGTTAAGGGGATGCAGACCAGAGAAAGACTTTCGTCTTGTTTACATCAGGGTCCCCCATTTCCAATTCATCATGTCATTTAAGACATATAAGACATATTTGACATACAGATGGCTTATTTACAATTTACATACAGGTGTTTTTTTTTTTACATACAGATTGCTTGTTTACAATTTTCATTTTAGATTTCGTTCTAATACATCCTAACCGGACATTTAAGACATACCAAGTCTACAGATATACAGTTAGTAACAGAGTCTAAAATGCGAGTATATACATAGATGGGGGGGGGGGGGAAGCTGTCCATTGAACGACAGGTTGAGATTTGTACCATTACCGGGGCCAGTTTTGCAATGCTCTCCCCCGAAGGTGCTCTTTAAGAGAGGGTTTGAAGGTAAGTATAGTTTTACTTTCCTTTACAGTTGTGGGAAGAGCGTTCCACCTTGATGTGGCATAATTGCGAAACGTGTATTCCCCCTTTTTTGTGCCAAATCTGGGTTTCACATGATTTGTGGAGCTCCCTCTGGTGTTATGATCATGGTATTCCTTGACCTTTGGGAAGAATTTTGACATGTACATGGGTACCATAGAGGTGTAGTGGATCTTGTAGACCAGGCCCATTGCAAGTAGCTGTACTCTGTCGTCTAGCACCAGATGCTAACAACAACAATACACGTAAAGGTCTCTCCCGGTGTCAGTACCAGATATGTTCGGGCTACCAGATATGTTCGGGTGTATTTCCGTCGCATCCGTCATATTCGTCATATTTTACGGCAACTCAAGAGGGCCATCACGGTCAAATTCCGAACATTTAAACATAGCCGACACTTCATTCTTTAGTTTGTCCGTTATTATACGTAGAAGATTATACTTTTTCTCCGTCATGTTGTTTCCTTAGCAACAACTTCAAACAGGCATAGCCTACACTTCATTCTTTACTTTGTCCGTTATTATATGTAGAAGATATTAATTAGTTCTCCGTCATGTTGTTTCCATAGCAACAACTTCAAACAATAACAACTAACCGCTAGCCGCAAAGCTAGCATCACAGCCACTGCTCCGTTTTCGGAGACTTTGCACACGTTTTTCACAAACATGTTCACACGCTAGGAGTACTTCCAATAGCTTCGTCTTGATCTGTAGATGTGATTTGATGTGTCGTGTGTCCCCCAACTCCTCTCCAAAGTTCAGATATTTAATAAAATACTCAGGGGAGTTTCCTGAATGTTCATGCCCAAAGCCAAGCACTAGGCCCTGGGTAAATTAAGAGGCTGATCTCGGGCACTTTTGTCCACTTTCCCTGGTGGCCGAAACTCAAGCCAGACATCCATGGAATCGTCTCAGAGAGTAGATGATCAGTGGGGCCTTGTTTTTACTGAATGATGTGTTTTTTTATGGGGAATTCAAATATGAGCTTATTTTTAGGATTTTCGGAGACTTTGCACACGTTTTCACAAACATTTTGCCAATGGCCAGTCAGGGCCTGCCGGTGAGCGTGGAAGTGTGGTCCGCAGCAAGCGGGCGGCAGGAGCGGGGCTGTCAGCATCAGCTTGTAGATGGTATTTTAAACTCGATGCGCTCTGAATCTACGGGGTGGCCGAGGTCAAAAAATGCACATGCGTTAATCGCGTTAAAATAATTAGTGGCGTTAATTTTTTTTGTTGCGTTAACTTGCGTTGCGTTTGTGGTTTTACAAAAAATTCTCAGGCATTTCACGTGAAAAATCACTGCATTATCTGTTAATTTAACCAACACCACCATCTGCTGGTAGGAGAATTCATTGTCAGTTTTCAGTTATCAAACTGAAACCTGATTTACCGCCATTTCTGAACGGAGCCGAGACGCCATTACAGGGTGGAGAATCTTCACTTTGAACACAAACTAGAAGGATACTAATCTGTTATTCAAAAGGGACACTGATTTGGCGAGTCTTGCTGTTAAGGGACCATTCAAATATCTGAGAAAATGGCTGAGAAAACCGCTCTTTTTGAAAGTTTCCTGAGCTGCCATGTGTGTTCAGAGACTTTCAGAGATCCTGTGTCTCTGAGCTGCAACCACAGCTTCTGTTCGAGCTGCCTGCAGAGATTCTGGGAACAAAGTAAGAACAAAAACTGTCCCATTTGTAAGAGAAAGTCCACAACAGACGAACCGGCAGTGAATTTAACTCTGAAGGAGCTGGCTGACTCCTTTGATGAGAGGCAGACAAACGGTTCACCTGAGACAGAAAAAGGAAAGGAGGAAGAGGAGGTGGTGTGTAGTAAACATCCAGAAGTCCCTTATTGGTTCTGTAAGGATGAAGATAGAGCTGTGTGTCCTGTCTGTGAGTTTTCTCTCCACCACAGTCACAAGGTGGTTCCTGTAGAACAAGCAGTCAGTGAGCTGAAGGACCTGCTGAAAGCTGACTTAGAGTCTCTGCAGGACAAGAGGGACAAATACAAACGAGTGGAGAAAACTTACAATGAAGTGACTCAAGTGTCCAAGAAGCAGCTGCTGTCCACAGAGAGGCAGATCAGAGCAGAGTTCAACAAGCTCCATCAGTTCCTGAAAGAGGAAGAGGAGTCCAGACTGGCAGCTCTGAGGGAGGAAGAGGAGCAGAAGGGGAAGACTATCAGCAGAGAGATGAAGAGCATTCAGGAGCACATTTCCTCTCTGTCACACAGTATCTCTGCTGTTGAAGAAGAGCTGCAGAAACACAACGGGCCCTTCCTCAGCAGTTATAAAGCCACTCAGAGCAGAGTCCAGAGCTCACTGTCAGACCCACAGCTGCTCTCAGGAGCACTGACAGATGTGGCCAAACACCTGGGCAACCTGTCCTTCAGAGTCTGGGAGAAGATGAAGGACCAGGTCCACTTCAATACTGTCATTCTGGACCCAAACACTGCAAGCCCCTGGCTCTATCTGTCTGACGATCTGACCAGTGTGAGACGTGGAGACACATCTCAGCAGCTTCCTGATAATCCAGAGAGATTCACTAAGTATGCTGATGTTCAGGGCTCTGAGGGCTTCAGCTCAGGGAGACACAGCTGGGAGGTGGAGGTGGGAGATCATCCTGTCTGGAATATAGGTTTGACTAAAGAGTCAGCTGACAGGAAGGGAAATACATTTGTCTCACCAGAATATGGAATCTGGTGTTTATCACTTCGCAGTGGAAAATACTCTAATGGTGATGGTGAGACTGTCAGAGTGGAGAAGAATCTCCAGAGGATCAGAGTCCAGCTGGACTATGACAGGGGGGAGGTGTCCTTCTACGACCCTGAAGACATGACTCCCATCTGCACTCACAGAGACACTTTCACTGAGGAACTCTTCCCATGGTTCAGTATTGGAAAAGCTGGTGATGCTAAAACTGCTGATGTCAAAATCTGTCCAACTGAGAATCCCCTGAGATGCTCAGGTAGTGTGGTGAGGTCTAAGTGATTTATCATTTTGTTTAAGTGGTGTTTTTTGTCAGTTAAAAATAATTCTAGTTAGTTGTTTAAAGATGTCAATCCTGCAGTTTGAAAGTTGAATAACATTCAGAGATCCGGGTTACAGAAATAAATAAGCCCTTTTCTCTTTCAGAGGATAACATTAACTTCTTTTATACAATTAAATAGCAAATTCAGAATGACACACTAAAGCATAAAGTTAGAATTAAGAAAATGGTGTTTGTAATGTAAATATGTTGAAAAACGGGTTCATTGAAAGCAATCACTTTGTGTCACTTGTTTCCATTAATATTTCTAGAGATGAGAAATAACCATAATTACGTACTAACTGTACGTTTGATCTTTATGTGTAAATCATTTAAACACAGAAAGCCTTTTCTTTTTATTGTTGTACTTTCACAATAACTTCTTATTTTTGAATTTCCCAATTATTGAATAGCTCTCTCTAAACGGTATTATCCCAGAGACTACTGTATATGATCCTGATACATTAACATCAGTGTTTGACACATGTTGTGTTTAGTGCAGCTGTGTATTATTCACCCGTCATCTGTTTATCATGTGTGACTGTTGACCGTCAGACATTTCATATATTATTTCATTTTTGTAATAACTTTTGTTAATGTTTATATTTTTCTTCAAGGTTAGATCAGAGGATCACAAAATTGCAAGAAAACAAACAAAATGTTCTTTTAGAAATAGTTTAGATTAGTTTAGCAAAAACCAATAAAGTGAATCATAAGTTAATAAATGTTGATATTGTTTGTTGTTGATAAGTATCAGAAAATATATAAATAATAAAAACCTCAAATTTGGGCAAATGTTTGGATTATTTTCTTGATAAATGATTGTAACGATGAACAGTTGTTTAAATTGGTATGGATATGGATTGATATATATAGCTGGCATTAAACTAAACATCTACAAGGAGTCTAATTTAAAATAAAACATTAAAAATGCTGACAAAGCTCTGACTAAGTCTTTAAGTTGTGGATGTAGAAATGTTTGGCCCATTTTAAAACTAACCACTAACATTAATCTTGTCTTTATCTTTGAATAGCAGCATTTATTTTACCTTTATTGAACATAAATGTATCAATGTGTTTGTTACTGCCCATTAGATGTGAATCTTGTTCTCTACGTGGTCAGGAAGAAACATTAATGGCTTCTGTCCCGAGTTACTTACTAAATATCAAAGCTGAAACAGATTCACTTTTCTATTTAAATGATCATTTTATTGATAACACCTTAACACATTGCCTTGAAGTTATAGAAACACGTGTAAGAGAACAGAGCAATAATCAGAAGAGTCAGGGAACTAGAGGGTTAATATTATTGTACAGAAGAAAGTGGCAAAAAGAGACAATGGGAAACCAGAAAGGGCCAACTGCAGAGAAATGATGGAGTTAGGATGGAAACAGAGGGAATGGGAGAAAGAGGGAAAGAGCCCAGAGGAAGAGGAGCCAGCTCCGTGTTGTCAGTGCCACTTGTTCACTGTCTGGAGAAAGAAGATGGCCGAGGTTCAGAGAGAAACAGAGGCTCCAGTTTAACTCAGTAACGCTTCACGTGAAACAAACAGCTGACAGGAAGGCAGCAGAGAGTAGTGATTGTAGTTTATATGTGTATATCGCTTTTTTTCATATTAGCTTTAATCATTCATACAACATCATGATATATCAAAGTTTTTACATTTATTTAGTTAAAAATGTAAAACATGTCTGTGATGAAAAGTATTTTTGATACAATGCGATACAAGGGGAAATTGTCATGTATCAACATCATGATGTAATCAGAACGGGTGTTTAGGACATACTTGTGCAGCCCTGATCGATCATTAAATTGTGAGCTTCTCCTTGTTCTACAGAGATAAACCTCTTTGTGTTTCTCAGATACGTCAAAGGCAGCCCTTCTGCACTGACAACACAGAGCCCCATAGGAAAGCATGCAAACTCATTTTCATGACATCCTCATCTTCACGGTCAACATCCTCATGGTGCCACAATCATTAACATCCTGATCAACTTCACAATATCATTTTGAGACAAAAATAGTTATATGCACTTAAAAAGCTGAGAAAATAGACAGAGAAAGGTTGAGTATACCAGCATTCAGGAGAACATGAGAAACCAAATATAAAGCAAAACAGCAAGTGTCCTGTTGACAGTCATGCAAAAAAAAAAGCCAGCTACGATGCTAACTAGCTAGTTAGCTGCAGTTGTTTATTACCGTCTGCTACCTCATTTGTGAAACTATTATGGTGATCATCAAGGGTAGTAAACACACTATGAAGAAAAAAGAACAACACCTGTGTACTGTACATGCTGCTATCTCCTTTTTTTGGAAGGGGGTGGGGGAGTCTGGTCAGCACGACCACGCATTGAACACACCTGCGGGTAACCTTTGACCTTTTACTTTTAGTACAGGGTCAACTTAACACTGTTACTTTATGAGACACGATTTTATAACTACTAATCGGTTGACCTTGATAAAAAAAAAACATCCTTCCTTTGATAAAAGCTTCATCCCCTAAATAAGGATCGATGATGGGACAAAATACAATCCTGTATTATATGAGATTCAAAGAGATAGATGGTAATGACCTAAGTGGAAGACAACGGTGGGCACCATAAAACAACGGAAATAATGTTAAAGACAACTTCAATCAAAGGTTGTAGAGGAAAATAAGCAGGAAAATAATAATAAATCACACCATGTTGGTCGTTACAAAAAAACAAAACACATGCAGGATGCAAATTGGGTGTACTATCCCTTTAAAAACTGTGTTTTACACGGAGCAGTTTCCCTTTAAACAACGACAGACAGTACTTGCACGAATGCATGAGCTGTAAAATAGGAGAAAAAAAAACACAGTACAAATATCCACTTAAAATAAATAAATAAATAGAAACCTGAGGACTATTCACCAAACCGACTGCCCGGTCTCTTTTATATCTTGGTCTGACCAATAGGAGCGAGACAAACGTGAAGGCAGCCAATGGTGGACAAGCGAAGTACAGAGGAGCTTATCGCAAGAAAGAAACCCAACAAAAACGGTTTTCAGTCTTGCAAACTCAATCGGATAAATCCTGCCACCGCTGGCACAAGCACTTCATATCATAAAAAGCTGATAAAAACACAATACATGAAAAAAAACATAAAATTCACAAGATAAAAAGTCCACATCTGAAGGCAGGGGACTGATATGTCCTCCGAAATAACGCCTTCTCTTTCCATCCTCACACAACACAAACCTCAAATATATAATCTATAGACTTGTAAAGAACACACACACGCACACACACGTTCTGTACATGCTGGCAGACACACCCATAGGACGGCTCTGAATGAGGAACCAGACCACAGAAGAGAGAAGCCCAAAGCTTGTGATCTAATGCTATGGCGTGAAACTCCTCACACTTGTAGAGGCTTTAAACACACATCAGTAATGAAGACTCAAAAGTGTGTAAGTGCTGAAAGTTACTGGAAGTGAGAAAGGTCTATCCTCCACTTTTGTTATTTTGATTGTTAAAAGAGGAACCGGCTGTTGTGTTTTCAGCAAAGCACAGAGATTTCAGCGTTAAAAATATCTTGACTTTTAAGAAAAACACTTTATGCTTCAAGCGGATATTCAGCTGTTGCCTAGCAAAGTCTCAATCATACATCGAAAAAAATGTAGATTTTGTCTGGATTATTATTGTGTGAGAAAGGGCAGCATGTCACTCCAACTGTAGCAAAAATAGTGCTCAGTTTCATGCGTTTACAATAACTAACTTTGAAGTCAGTATGATATATTACACTTGTTATCATGAGCCCCCAAAAATATGTAAAAGAACGTCTGAATCTAGTTAAAAATAAATGAATAATGTTTGGTTCCTATGACATCTGCTTTATTATCTGGATGCTTTTCTCACAGAACATGTGGAAGTTGTCATAAGGTAACAATAATTAAGTCTGTATGTCCTTTCATAGATTTAACATCTTGTAATATTAAGAACATTCTAATGATTCTCATGATGGCAGCAGTACAAAACCACAAAGGGAACATTCTTGCTTACAGAAAACATGTATTCTTTTTTGAGACCTGGGTAAAACTCCTATTGCGTGCGTTTTTGTATGTTTTTTTGAGACAGGAAGACACTGAGCTTAGATAACCCATTCTACGGTGGTTGCAGCGAGGGAAACACCAGATTCCTCAAACTGTCATTACATCTCGCACTATGCATGGGCTCTCCTTTTGCACATTCACACTTTCATAAAGACTCACTCTCAACATTCACACATCGGACCCACCCCTTCCAAAAAAAAGAACTCCCCAAAACAATCAAAAACATGTGCATGTGTTTGGGCGCAGAATCATAGCTAACATAAAGAAGCAAATGACCAAAAACTGCCAATATCATTTTCCACTTAATAGCCACAATAAAAAACAGCCACTGTTAATATAGGGGGAAAAACATGCTTCCTTAAAAAGATAAGAGAAAAAACTAAAAAACCCTTCGACTCTAAAAACCACTGGCATCAGAAATGTTGAATTATACAAATTACATATACAATTGCAACTGTGTGATGATAATAATAATATAGTAATGATAATAATAGATTTGACTTAAAACTTTACATAACGTATTTCCAGTGCAGTTTTTATGTCACACAAGTGTAGATTCACAGGAGGACAAGAGGGTTGATATAAGGAAGAAGGAACACCCCCCCCCCCCCAACACCCAGTGTGGTGAGGGATGTCGAGTTGTCGTTTGATATTTGGTCAGAAGATGTTGTAGGACAGGTGACAAGCAAAGGGGAGAGTAGTAGTAGAATAAAAATAAGAAGAGATGCATGCTGGGGGTTGAGGCTGGGCGTCCAGTGAAGGGGGGTTTGTTGATGAGGGGCCTTTCCCCAAACCGACACTGGACTTGTTCTTTCGTCCTCTCCTCGTCCTTCTGCTGATCACTCCCGACAGACAAAGATATTGCATTCCACCCTGAAAAAGAAAACAAAACCGCATTATTAATGTATGACTGAGATCAGATCTTCACATTGAAAGGAATAGTTCGACATTTTGGGATATTGGCTTATTTGCTTCCTTGCCAAATGTTTCTATGGATTACTGAATTAATGCTGATGATGTCATCCCCCTTATTAACGCAACACATTCAAGTATTGATCAGTTTCTTCCGCTTAAAGAGGCCCTATTATTCTTTGTAGGGTTTTCTCTTTCCTGTAATGTGTTATATACTGTAGCTTTTTGTGCATGTAAATGGTCTGCAAAGGATCAAATCCGGCCAGCTAACCAATCAGAGCAGACTGGGCTCTGGTTTCAGACAGAGGGTGAAATGAGGTGCTGCAGCAAGAGCTTTTTGAACTTTAAAGCATGGAGTAAAGTAACAGTAGAGGCACAAAATGCTATGCAGAATCTTTAAAACTTGATTTCTTTTCACTGCAGTTTTTGAACAAATTGCTGACAGGTTTATTTATACAAATTGGACAATGTTTGTTGGTTTGAATTTCAATTATAAATATTTATTAAAAACAAGTCTGACCGGAATCATACAAAACCTAAGGATGACTGTGTGTCAAGCAGTATGGCTACAGAATCAGCTTAATGCTACAATCAAAAAAAGAATAAATAAATGCAGTTGATGAAACACCACACAGTACATGAGGAGCAGAAGCAAAAGTAAATTCATGGAAGTATCTTAATGGTTTCCTATCATGCAAAATGCACGTTTTGATGTCTTTTATACAGAAATGTGTCCCCGGTGTGTCAGGGAACTCACAAAGTGTCAGAAAATAAAACCCTGTCTCTTTTCCTCCTTACCCAAATCTCTAAAAACAGGGGTACAACGGAGCCGATCCAGATTTGCTGCGGTCATGACGACATTACTAAAATGTGGGCTGGCATCAGAAACGTCGCTATCAGAAACAATGCGCAACGTGTTTTGGAAGTAATATGGTCTTTGTTTACATTAGCAAGTAACGCTGTACTGGAGAGAGTATGTGTAAAAGAGCAGGATATAAAAAAAGGAACTCACCTTGTGATGAACCCGCAAGAGAAAAAGCATTTGAGCTCCATACTGTTTCAGAAATAATCCTTGATGTGGTTTTGAACATGATATTGCGTTTAATCCCGGCAGCGTTTAGCTGAGTATCTCGTAGAATTCTCCTGAAAGGCTAAGCTCCACCCCCCTTTTTTTTGTTTTAAAGCTACAGACCCAGAATCAGCACTTCTCTAACAGGGCTGAAATAGAGGGATATGAGGCATGGCTAGAATGGGTGATCTGTTTGGTATTTTTAGCAAAACACTTCATAGCCTTTTTTTAAATAGATTTTATATAAACATAGTATAATAGCAGACCTTTAACCCTCCTGTTGTCTTCGGGTCAAATCTGACCGATTTACTACTTTCATCAATCATAACTTTTTTGTTTTACATTCGATTGCATTAAGGCTTTATGATATCCTTCACAGTAGACATTTGAACATATAAAATGGCTGATCACCACTTTATTTGAATTTTGGATGATTTAGTCAACTTTGTAACATCCATGGTGTTCCCAGAAAAGGAATTAGTAACCATCCGCAGTTTTTCATGTATACCAGTAGTCTGATACAATATTTACAGTTTGAAAGGGAGTTAAATGAAATTTGGTGATGATTAATGTTTGTTGTGTTAATGTAATAGCAGTTAAAACAGGACCGGTCAAATTTGACAGCGAACACCAAAGTAAGGGGGGGAAACGAAGACAATAGGAGGGTTAGAGAATTCATTCTGTGGGAATTAAAGCTTGCACTGATTTTCTTTTGCTCTCTGGCACTGCAACTTAAATCTATTTAGTAATTGCTTCCACACAGTGAAAGCTCCCATAAAAACAACAGCAATGCAGACAATGTGCACAATAATATACTGTGGTCTTTGCTGTATTAATGTGATCGCTCAAAGTATGTCATTCCCTCAAAGTACACAGTAAAGGTTCAACAGCTGCAGCTCCTTTCCAAAGAACAAGAGTATGTGCATTACATCTCCTGCTGTCAGCGTTTCGCTCATACCTCACTGAAGTGGCGCAGCCGGGGCGCCCGAGCAGTGGAAGTGGATGTTCTGCCACTTGCTGTCTCTGCGATGCCAGACGCGAGTTTCCTCTGACTGGCTGGACCGCGGCCAACCCTGGTTGTCCACAAACTGAGTCAGGCGGATGTAAGCGATGCAGGCCGCGTCCTCGCCGATCATGTGGACGTGGGGGTTGAGGATGGTGGTGTGGATGGGCTTGCTGTTCTTTGCCAAAACTGAAAAGAGGACAAAAACAATGTAAGGTAGAATAAGCAAGGGAACACCAGTTTGGAAGTTCAATTCACTTTGTAATGTGATTTGCAAATGTAACAAATTATTTTTCATTTGCGTGGATGTGGGAGTCTTGTGGGATTTTTTTTTTAGGGTGGAGCTTTGAATGTTTTATCTTCTTTCATTTTTTCTATTTGACCCATTTTGTATCTAATGTGGTCTATTTCTGACACCTGAAACGGCAATAAGGCAAATGTAGAGATGAAAGAAGACATTTTTCTTTCAGAGCCCCGATTTGTGATTTGTGAGACGTGTAAACTAACATTAGAATTACAAATGGACCAGATAAATAGGTAGAAAGAACAGATTTTAAAAAGAAAAAGACAATTATCACCAAATCTATCAATCTTACGGTTTTCAAAGTAGAATCTATGGAAATCCATGCCCTCTACCAGGTTGCCCAGCGCCTCCGGCTCAAACGAAGTGAGTCCAGGGTCACAGATCTTACTGAAGAGGAAGGAGAGAGGCATGTTAATGACGACACACATTCATTTTAAACTATGCATTTTACCCACACACAAAAAGCGCAGACTCACGCATATGCCTCAAAGTCTCCATTGTTGATTGCTTCAATCAGCTGCTCGGTGATCTTGATAATTTCCTGTTTGCGTACTGCAGAGGAAAAACAGACACAGGCACAGAAAATATATAGAATCAGAGGCTATCGCAACAGTTGGACGAATCGAGACGCAGTTATTCTGGTTTTCACAACAACCCATGTGCTCAGGCAAAGTTAGAACCCTAACATCTTGCTTTATGTGAAACAACTCAAAATAAAGTTTCAACTTCTCTGGTCATTATTGTAATGAGCTGGAAATGTATGCTTCATAGTGAACTTGCTTTAAATTTCATTTTTTTACAACCATCTGGGAAAAATGCACTGAATGCACTCGATTAGTTGGGTAATACAAATAACATCAAACATACAAACAGACATGAGTCTCTCATGTGATCCTGATGGACTGTCACAAACACCACAAACAATATCACCTGTGTATTAGTGTACATCACAACTATTCAAAAGCAACCAAACGATGCTTACATCTGCGTGCAGTATGCCTACTGAAGATTATGTTAATAGAAGCAAATATCACACACATCCAGAGGGTCCAACTTCTAACCTGAAGAGCAGTTCACCACACGCACGATGTATGTTATGCTCCAAAAGCAGAATACACTGGCTGTTACACACGCTTGCTCACGCACAGGCCTGCAGTGAGTGGATGTCATTCGGTTAGGACCCGTGATTGGCAAATATGTGTAAGGTCGGTACTCACTCTGGGAAGAAGACAGGGGAGGGCTGGAGGGGGAGTGGGGGGGATGTGGGGAGGTGGTGTGTGCGTTTAGAGGGGTGGGCCTGGCGCTAGACACTGGTGCAGCATCAGAATTGAGCGCAGGGGCCGCCGGCGCCGCCCTGCGAACGCTGCTTACCAGGTCAGTGAGCCGAGACACTGAGGGCCGGCAATGCAGGAAGGATGGGTGGATGGTGGTGGAGTAATGTAAATAAATAGATTAGAGAACACAAAGGGATGAAGAAATAAAAAAAATCCTCTTATTTGTATATTTTTGGTAACATTTTCTACACTATACTTCTGCTGCTGTAATACAATAAATGTCCCCGTTGCAGGACAAATAAAGGAATTCTGATATTGAGGTAACTATACATTCAATTACATTATCTACATTACTAATTATAACTAATTATACATTTTTGCACTACAAAGTCCTTACAGAAGAAGGTTTAGAGGTCCGGTGGTTTTCATTAAAATCAAAGTTTTATATATTTTCATTTATCCGAAAGCCTTTAATTTGTATACGATTATTAATAATTTCCAGGTATCCTTCAAATATGTAAAACATTTAATGGATGCACAACTACGCAATTATAATATTTAAAATGACTATTTTATTTGGGCTATAATCCAATTCATCCATACTGAAGTGCTAAATCTGGTAAAATCTTAAAAATAAACAGTTTTACTTATTTTCCAACATAAAAGATGGAATCGATCCATCTTCGCAGGCATTGACCGAGGAAATGTGAATCCCGATTTATGTTTGATCTCCTCTATTTTCTCTTCCAGCGGTCGTCTACAGTACTCTCCCTCGTCTACTTACTCTGCATGGGGGTGTGTGGAGGGGAGGGGGCGGAGAGGGCAGCGGGAGGTGGAGTGCAGGATGTCCCTTCCCCGTCGGATGTGGGCCCTGAGCCCCTACGCACTGAGCCCAGCAGGTCAGCAAACTTGGTAGTAGCTGAGTTTAGGATGGAAGGAAGGGAGGAACATGGGAGACAGTGCACATGGGAGAACGTTGATGGCATGATGGCCATTATGATGAAAAACAAAGCCACACAGATGTTGAAGGGAACACAGAACAAAAGTCATGCTTGGAAATGTCTGACAAACAAAGACCCAGATAGTCATGGAGCAGTGTTGTGTTGCTATTCCATGTGCGCCCATGAGAACGAGAACACGAGTTATTCTACAAACATGTTGCATTGGCAGACAGGGGGCGAGTAGACATACTACAAAGCATCTCACGGTTATCTAGAATGGCCTTCACTATTTATGTTGTTATTGAATGTGTTAGACTGTCAACAAGTAGTATGGTGCCGACTAAGAACACCGTAATGCACCGTTTAAGTCAGGGTACTGAGGGGGAATTAGTGCTGCTAAATGGTAGCACATGTATGCTTTGAATACATGGATGAAATACACACAAGGGAGGTTTTAGTCAAGTGGAACTGCTAGTGCAGTGTGTGTGTGTGTGTGTGTGTGTGTGTGTGTGTGTGTGTGTGTGTGTGTGTGTGCGTGTGTGTGTGTGTGTGTGACAGGCTGCATTTGGATGGGGCCATGCTGACTTACAGAACACGGCAGCTGAGGAGCCCTGAGAGCTATCGGGCTGGGAGCTCGTGCTGGATTGCGCCTTAAGCGAGCTGTTGTCTAAGCTCTTTCCTGATGACGTGCACACAAACAGAGAATGAGAGCAAACACACATATGAGGAACAGCGAGGAATGATGGGAAGGGCAGAGCGAGCGTGAGATGACATGGTGGGGGGGGGAAAATAAATACAAGATGATAAAACCTAGTCGAACTCTTTTCTTTTAATATGAAAATACAGCTACCTAAAAAAGAAGTGTTCTATGGGTTTTTGTGCATGTCAATGGTCTGCAAAGGCTAAAATCACAACGATCCCTCCAGAGGGAGTTTTTCTCCCACACACTGCCCTCCCTGCCTGAAACGCCTCCATTGGACTCCTTTGTTTACTTCTGCATCAAAATGACATCACTATGTAACACTTGCGCTCAAACACATTGTATTTAAAAGGCTAAGGGGCAGGACATCTCAAAGCGGTTGGCCAATCACAAGAGAGGGCTCTGGTTTCAGATGTTATAATCTCTTTAAGACAACTTGTGCTTTAAAAGTGGCAAAGTGTTCATTCAGACATCTGTGATTTACAGCATGGACAGCTAGTTGACCGAGACATATAAAAGAAAAACAAGCAATGTTTGCAAGATATATAAGACACAATACTCAAAAGAAAGTAGGACTTCTCTTGCTCTTGAGTTCACAGTGAAAGCTGGGGTACATGAGGAGTGACCAGTCTGACAACTCTGGCAGTGGACACTAGGAAGTCCAACGAATACAAAAAAACACAACATCTGTGTCGAAAAAAATAAATAAATAAGAAAAGCGAAAGAAAAGGTCATGATCTTGATGTGATTTTATGATCTAGTTGACTCAGTCTCTCACTGTTTTGTTGGGTTATTAAAGACAAAAAGGGGGGGGGGAACTTTCAGAACCACTGCTTTATTGGAAGTCTGGCTAGTGAACAGAGGATGGATGATGACAATGGTGTTGGCCATGATAATGAGGGAATGTTACTCATTACCCCTTGGCATGGAGGGAAACGCAACACGTTAACACTTTGGAAAAAATGGATGCCACGATACTGGCAGGAGAGTATTTTTCCATGGTACCACCAATTTTGGACCAACACAAAGAATGCAACAACATTTTTTTTAAACGTCCTACTTTCAGAAACCAAACCTAGACAATAGGAAATAAAATAAATGATTTGACTCAAAGGAGAACGGCAGGATTAGCAATTGAACTGCAAGTTATTCTAACTGACGTGAGACCTGGACACAACAAAACTGTAGATTAACGACCCACAACAAGCAACCCCCAGAAAACTCTCCATGGCATGTTCTCTACTGTAAACCTTTGAGAGTAACAGAGCACATATGTGTTTGAATGCTCCGAGAGCCAGCACAGGAGTTGGGTTACAAACCAGCTGTCCAGCACTCACTGACCTGACAAGATCCTACACAGGCTGACATGAAACAAACTGTTCCACGAACCAAACACGACTTCCTCACACACACTCACCTGGCTCTTGTAGTTTTCTCTGGCGCTAACCGTGCTATCTGCGGCCTCGTCTCTTAAGAGTCTTAAAACTGCTGTGTGAGACTAATGCTATCCAAGGGTGGCGCAAGCAGAGCGGTGTGTTTTTAACCCGCACTCTCCCTTTCCTGCCACCAGGGCTGCATTTAAACACCTCCCCCCTTTAGCCCTGACCCACCTCCCAAGGTGCCCTTGCCCTCTCCTGTCAGAGGGACAGGGCGGTGGCCGGGGCTCCAATTTGAGACCTTGGATCGGAAGTAAGTATGGTAGGGGGAGCATACTTTTCACAGTGTGCAAAGGGAAAGTACAGCAGAGCCTGAGGGAATAAAAGGATTTTCAGTTGACCCAATGCTACTGTGGGCTACATTGCTCTTATCATCGGTCAGACTTTATAACCAGCACAGCCCCTAGTAGACCCCCCCCCCTCCTCTACACACACCACAACACAGACTATATCACCCCTTGCTGCTAAATACCAATCAACTATGTGCAATATGTGCTATATGTGCAATATATATATGCCGTTAATAACTGTGTAATTTATAACTGGCTGCTAAATCCTTAGAACCGTTAAAAGGTGTGTTTTTTGCATTTTGTATTTTGTAAATTGTGTAACTTGCTGCTGTTAAATACCATCAAACTATGTGCAATATGTGCTATATGTGCAATATATACATATGCCACCAATAACTGTGTAATATATACCTGGCTGCTAAATCCTAAGAACTGTTACAGGATTTGTATTTTGAAAAGTATTTTTTTTACTTTAATTTTTTTTATTATATTTTTTATTTATCATAAGTTAGTACTTTTTTTTTTAACATATGTAACATTAAGCTGTCTGTGGCTCTTTCCTGCTGTAACGATGCAAATGTCCCCTCTGTGGGACTAATAAAGGTATTCTGATTCTGATTGTAATATTTATCGAAATAAAATATAAAAAGAACAAAATGGACAACGTTCCAAGTAAGAATACCATTTTGACAGTTTCATTTGTTAGATCCCAAGAGACTTGTGCTTAAGACGAGGCTTTGTTTAACACCTTAAAGCCAGTCTAGCTGATCGTGCTGTTCTCTTTTTCCTGGAGCATTTAAGGAATGTTTCACACTGACTGACACCACTTATGCATAATTGTCTTGCATGTCCATTCATTATACTGATTATTACTAACACCTGAGGCCAAAGGGTGAAGGTTATGAAAATGTGTTTTTCCCAATACATACATTATTATGTACTATCACTTTTTGTAATCAAGCATGATCATTGCAATCAACTGTTAACTCTGAAAACAAAACAAAAAATCCATCTTTACTATGGATTTTTTACAATTTATATACAAATTAATAGTCTTATAGACATTTTGTTGGAAAGGATCCTTAGTTACTTTCACTCTGAGCACATTTAAAAGGAGTAACTAAAGTAGTTCTACTTGATGTACTCAGTACTGGTTATTTTCTCTGAGAGCAACATGATTGCTCTGCTATAGTTACAATGGAATTTGTGACATGGCAGCAAAGCCTCCACAGGGAGGAGGAGGAAGAAGAGGAGGAAGAGCACATTTTGTTCTGTATGCCTGCCACCAAAATGATAAATTCATGACCTGATTAAGAAGCATTTTACTCAGCTTGGATGTGGAGAACAGGGGTGTTTGAGTGTGTTGGCGTAGATAAGCAGAGACACACATAATCGCCCAAAACGTAAATTCAGTGGACCAAAAAAGCTGGAGACAAACTCTTTTTGAAAAACCAAAAGAGAAATAAGCAATACACACAGACTCCATAAGAGGTCAGTAAGAGGTCAGCTACCAGCCGGTTGTCTTAAGTCACTTTTACACAATCAAGACATCAGGATTATTTACTACTTTCTTTTGATTTATGAGAGCAAAACATATATTTTTAGGTGAAACTGAAAAACAAAAAGGCGTAATTAAGCACGTTTGTGTTCCACATGACAAGTCCTCAGAAGTATTCGGATGTCTTTCTGCCTGTTTCCGTGTCATTACCCCTTGTATCTCTGCAGTCTTACCTTTCACATCTTCATCCTCCACAGTGGTGTTGCTGCTGTCTGATGATCCCTGCAGATCAGAGATAGACAGTCAGTTTGGGTTGAAACATAATAGTGTAAACATCAGTGCTGAATACACATAAAGCAACACATCACAAGAGAGGTAAGGAGTCTTGTTTACAGGAACACGGGCCAGTTAGGGCATACTTAACGTCAAGTCTTCAAAAAAACGAAATTGGTAACCGAGCAACAGATATATTAAAACAAACAAATTAAGCTTGATCCAATTCAACAGATGCCAAACAAAGTCACATCTTTGTTCAATGCTACAACCAGACAACCTTTGCAAGCATGAAGTCAAACCATGCCAGCACACCCATCAGCCTAGTGGCTCAATACGCCACGGTGTCAAATGTCATTCTATATTCGACTGTCGACCTCTTTTCTCTTTGCTACTCCAGGCAGAGCTCCCTGTGCTTCATTCTCAGTGTGTGTGCTTCAAACAGTGTGGACAAGTGACATCTCTCCTCCACAGGGTGCTCTCGTCTCTTGCTGAAACTGACAGAAACTCAATAGCATGTGCTCCATCCCTTTTTCTATAGCAACAATGGAAGCAGGCAGAAGGGACTCTCAGCGGGCAATTAGCTGACATCTTTGAGAAATACTTCACCAACAATATGACCATATGTATGTCAATTACCACAAGTTCCCATCAATGCCATGCCTCTATTGTGAAGGAAGGGTAAGAAACGGAGAAAGGTCTTGAAGAAATGGAAGTTTAACAACAGAAAAAATGATATCAAAACATCTGTTTACAAACCTCATATAAGTCTTGCAGTGTAATCAAGTCTCATTTATCCAGTCAGATGCTCACTGCTTCCCTAACAAATGCATTTTGACTAAAACCGTACTATTTAATACACTTTGGACTTGCAGCGACTGTGCAAGCGTGACACTGTTCAGGTTTATGATTTAAATAGGAACCTTTTCTCGGGGGCGGTGGTGGCGAAGTCCATAGGGACTTGGCTTGTAACTGGAAGGTCACCAGTTCAAGTCCCGGCAAGACCAAGTGCCACCGAGGTGTCCCTGAGCAAGGCACCGTTCCCTACACTGCTCCCCGGGCGCCGTTCAAAATGGCAGCACACTGCTCCTAACACTAGGATGGGTCAAATGCAGAGAAACAATTTCCCCACGAGGGATTAATAAAAGTCCATCCTTTTCACTAAGCACAGGTTTATCTACCTTTTCCTTCAGCCTTGCTGTCTTTCTCTAATAAGGATTTCACCGGGAATAAGTTATCTTCTGATTTCCAATTAGCAGAATAAATGGGCCTACATTCCCCTGCACGTAGAGGAGAGTTTAGAGACTCTGTGACCTCAATAGAATTACACACGGGCACGAACAGCATCACGAACACAAAGCACAAAAGTGGTTTCATAGCCTTCTAAAGAGCATCTGGTTACCTGCATTAGTATGACTTTTTGGGCACATTGCTGTAATTGAGCCTCACTTATTATAATGCCTTGTAATATTTGTCAGCCAATATATTCAGGCTTTTGACCAATTCAACTTTACCTGTTTTTTGCAATGCTTGGATCAAAAAGGTCACTAATAAAACCTCATCTTCTTCTGATACCGGCTGTTGTAATTAATTTAAAGCAATGCATTTCCCTTTGAGATCCAACCCAAAATCTAATATAAAGTGCTCTCAACAACTTATATTCTATGATCTAGGGAAATATTATTACGGTGTCCGACAGGTGGAAACGTGCTCAAACAGGCCAAAACCCTTTCAGAAACACGCTGCAGCTTTAGAAACCATGCAGATATTAAAAACACAAAACGCTGCAAATACAAATCGCTGCAAGATAGATGCTCAAAACACAACGGAAACGGGGACACTAAGTGATGAGTGACACAGCTGGGACCAGAGCGCTTGGTGACATTGGGGGATTATAAAGATTGCCAACTGTCACTGGGCGGAGTTACTCTATTTCATATTTGTAAGTGTTTTGTCAGTATATTTAAAATGACTAGGTTAGCTACTTTACAGAAGATCTGCAATAAGAGAAAGGAATCATGCGATCACATTGTTAATAAAGCTTAAAATAAACGTACACTTTAGGTAAGTTTCCGGTCAAGTTGGTGAAGATGTTTTTTCCTTTGAATGTGTTTTCACACAATTGTGTTGAAAGGTTTTTGAAAGTGCAGCGCGTTTCTCCAAATGGAAATGTTTTGGGCCGTTGCGTTTGCACCCGTCAGCCCCTGTACATTAAGCTACAAAGTGCTGTTTAATGAGAATTAAGGCAAGACAAGGTGACCCATGTGTCTGGATGACAGTGCTATATTTTTAACGTAGCGTTCTCAGAACCACTGTTGTGGTTAGCAAGGTAAGCAACATGCAATATTCCGATCACCAGGAATGTTATCTCAAGCAACACAAATGTACGTTATTCACACTCATTAGTAAACCAATGCTGTTGTGAGGTCACACAGATGCATGGCGACGACACGGATCAAGGGGCTGGAGTAGATGAGGAAGAGGAGGAGGATGACAAAGAGGATAAAAAGAACGTCTGGGGTGGGGAATGATATATGTGTACCTTCATCCCGTCCACTGGATTATGGATGACGGTTGTCTGAGGTTCCTGGAGGTAGAGGAGGAGGACCATGGAACAAAAGAGAGAAAGCAAAGAAAGGGGCAGAGAGAGGGAGGGAAAGAAAGAGAGAAGATTGACATCAAAGTAGATAGAGATGGGTTAAGTGTAAGTAAAAGACAAGGAGGAAAAAGACAGTGATGTGAATGTTGCATGAAGAGAAAGTGCTTGTTAAGGTTGACAAAGAATAATCCTTCAAAGACATGGAGTGGATGGATGAACTGAATAACTGTAATTTGGAGTGAGAGACAGTATTGAAACCCAGGGTGAAGTCACTGCCATGAGCACTTCACACAAACGGACACTACACAGCCTCCGGAAAGGGACAGTTGCAATCAAGCCACCAATTATTTTTTCATTCAACCTACAAATATGCAAATGTAAGCAGAATCAAGACGATTGTTCATTCAAATGAAGGTAACGCACACAATTTCAATGAGCTCTGACGTAGATAAACACTACTGTATGCTCAACACCTTATTAGACACTGCTAAACCCAGCGAAAAGATTGTGCCGGACCAGATGAAAACAGGTCTTTCTGATCATTTCGGCTCCCCTTCTAAAAGATGTTCTGACTGAAATGTATGGGTTTTTATTTTAAATCACAATTTTGTGCACATAATTGGCTCCGTAAATCCTCAAGATTAGCCATATCTCCTTGTTGTTTTGCCTTTTCACAATCCCAGTTGATCTTCTTTCACTTAGAGCACATTAAGTTCCTTCTTTCATCTTATATTGCAGATTCTGCAATCTAATGTATCTTCAGCATCTCTGTCACGTTTTTAGCCAGTTGGTGGCTCTTTTCAAACAAAAACATTCCCATCAGTGTTGCCTTTTTGTCCCCTGATGCAGCAGGCCCTGATTGCGGATAATTCATAAAAAGGGAGACATATATATTTGTTCCCTTTTCTAAAGCTCTCAACACTCTGCTAGAAAGTGCCACCTGATGTACGTAAATCAGAACCCCCTGCCGCCACCCCCATCATGTTCTTCACAGGAAGTGACACCTTAGTGATGACCAATCATCAGCTTTCTCCCTTGTGATGATGGCAGTGTTGTCAGGGCGACCGTCACCTAGGGCAACATGCACCGGAGGCAATTTGGGAGATGGTGATGATGATGAGTGAGAACAAAGTACCTTGGGTTTACAGATTAGAATGAGGGGGAAATGGGTAATGGTGTCACAACATCACGGGGGTTGACCGCAACACATCACTGCTTTACATTAACTCCGCTGCTCTTTCAGGGATGTTCTAGTGGCGCAATTAAGTCAAATTATGTTATGTATATACAGCCAAGCCGCACATTAATATTCCCATCACCCCTTATCCGCTCCAAGGTCAGAAAATGAAGGTCATCTAATTCTAAGGGTCTCTCTGACCTGGCAGCTCTGCAATGGCTAAACAGTAGCTAGCTCAAGTCCCTAGCAACAGAGTGAAGATCACAGACGCACTCCCACTCTCCGTTCCCTTCAAAGATCAGAAAAAAAAGCCTCTTCAAGTCTATGGTTGTGTTTCACACTCTGAAGTCCGTCATCTTCCTATCAAGCACTTCTTGTAGTATGTCTGTATTTGATAGGATGCATGCGCACACAGAAAAACAGACTTCCATCCACAAAATATCTTGCCTTCTCCAATCAAAGTGCTGAAAGCAGATGCCTAGTTTTAAACAGTGTCAAGCTGAGGCCAAGCTAGTGATGCACACCATGGACAGGTAATATCTACCAGGGTCACTGCTCATTGACACCACCAAGAGATCTGCTGACCAATAGACTATAATCTGTGTTTTGTTATAACGTGCTAAAATGGAGCTTTGCAGTGTATGGCAATATATATTTAGTTTGCAGGAGTTCCAAAGAGCAAACCTAAATTCCTCAACTGTGCTAGATGTGTAAGTTGGTGAAATCCTTTGTGAGGCATCTAGGTCTCTTTATTTAGCATGGCTGATCGACTTGAAATCAAAATTGCATTATAAAATGCAGCTATTATGGTTAAATAAATTGCAGTTGCACACAAAGTAAGAGGCATTTGCAAATGTAGTGCAGTCCTGAAACACAATTATTTAATTGCATGAAATCTATCATTGCAAATCCTACATTGACCAGGACCATTTGTTATATACTTTAAAGATGTTCACAGATGTTGTCTATGCAACACAAATTACAATTAATGCCTCACCTTTATTGTGCATCCTTAAACTATTTATTTCGGTTTTGAAAAGAACTACAAAGATATCAGAAAACAAAAGAAAACTGACATTAAAGTATTTAGGGTACTTTTAGGATTTCATTTATCATTTATTTTCATTATTGATTATTCTACCAACATCCATTAAAATGTCCAAAAGTAGGGGAAATCTTAAAAACTACCGCATCTAAATGTTTTTTTAATTTAAATATTTTGTTTGCATATTTGCTATTTAAGAGTCTGTAAACACAATTTTCCCATGTTCATTGGAAATATTAATCCTGAAGCAGGTCCAAGGTCCACAACTCACCCACGGAAATATGAATATAGCACAAGCTCCACATACTGTAGATCAAGAGGAGAAGCAGAAATAACTTTGA